>NC_079230.1:16368426-16493426 GCF_029633865.1 Lampris incognitus
CCCACTCAGCTCAACTCACATAACCCAGTCTCATGTAATAAACCACTGCACACTAGTTTTCGTTTGATAATTATCTTTTTGTATTAGTTGCCCAACATTTATGTACCTTGCACTGTTTTATACATAGGGGGAAAAAAAGCTGTTAAAAGCAATTTATTTTGTCGTTGCTTTGATATGTGACGTCTTCTCTTGCTAATGAAGGCATTCTGTGGAAATAGATTTTTCTTTCCTTTAAGTGTTGCTTCTCTTTCCTTTCAATACATCCAAGTTAGCTGTTGTTTCTGGAAAGAAAAAAAAGACGTGGTGCAATGTGTCCCCCTTTTGTCTATCTACTGTAAACTCTTAACGAGCAAGACTGAACTCGGTGAATATTCACATGGAGTCTTGATGCATGCACAATAATCCAGGTAAGGAAATCACAGAAGGTTGAATCAGTTCATCTGGACACAGCATTATATCACTCATCTAAGTGCCAGGAGGATTGCCATGACGTCAAGCCAGGACTCCGCAGTCTACACCCATCTACAGGCCAGTGGCCACACTTTCAGGGATGAGGATGCATACATCCTTGATAAGGAGGAACACTGGTTTACGGGGAGTTAAAGAGGCCACCGATGTTCAGAGGGAATGACCATCCTGGAACGGGGGGGGGGGGCTAAGAGTACATCTGTCACCATCTTACAATGTTGTGATTGCAACCATTCCCAAATCTTCTGTGAATAATACACATGGCCGTTGAAACTCTAGTTAATGCTCACAATTTGCATATGATACCAATTGTTGGTTTCTGTCGTTATGCCACTGTATTGTTTATAAGGGTGGGGATACCTGCAGTCAGTTTAGACTCTAGAGGTCACTTAGATGAGTGATGAAACATCTCTCTGTCAATATTTGGGTGGCCCAGTGGTTAGCGCTGTTGCCTCACAGCAAGAAGGTCCTGGGTTCGAACCCTGGGGTTGTCCAACCTTGGGAGTCATCCCAGGTCATCCTATGTGTGGAGTTTGCATGTTCTCCCCATGTCTGCGGTGGGTTTTCTCCATGTGCTCCGGTTTTCCCAACCATCAATAAGACACTCATGTTAGGGTTAATACTCTGTCTGTGTCACTGACCGAGGCATGGCAAGACGGACTGGAGTTGGTCCCCGGGTGCTGCAGCTGTCCACTGCTCCTAGCTACACAGCTAGGAAGGGTTAAATGCAGAGAAGAATTTCTCCATGGGGATTAATATAGTATATCAAAATCCAAATCCAAACAATAATGTTTTGTCCAGATGAACTGATTCAACTTTCTGGGGGTCCATATGGAGAATTAAGCTACTGAGTGCACTGACTGTGTTGTTTTCCCTGCTTTTTTTTTGTGTGACTTAGCATTACATTCAGTGTATCTACAGAGTATCCCATTAGCAAAGGGATGTATGTTCTTAAGTAAATGAAATAAATACTCAAGCTATTTTTAGATGATTGTGTACAACACATGACTGGATTTGTTTTGCTGTCACCCACAATTAAACTTCTCCTCGTAGTTTTGGCGTCATCTTTGTTGCTTGGAGATATCTATGGGAAATAATTTTGGAAGAAGATGATGGCTTTATTCCATGAGATGTGCTGAGGGATGTAGTGTCAGATTAGTTGACAGGTGGGTTACTGGTAAAAAGCCAAGTTTAGATATCTGCCAAGTAATTAAAAGACGATCTAAGGACGTAAGTTTTAAGAACATCATTGAAAGTGTATCTATGGATGTAAAAGCATCCATACATCTTTGAATCCTTAAGCTTTTTATTTTTTCTTGACAATGCATGGTTTTTAGCAGACGAGTATGAATGTAAAATGTTTGCCAAGATATATAGGGTCATCTTCAGTGGAAAGGTTTAAGTTTTAGCTTTTAGACTCGTCATCAATAGTCTATGTATGTGACTTTTTGTTTATATTTCTTAAAAACAAAGCTCAGAGTAGTTTCTTACTCAATATATTCACTAGCAGTGAGATCAGCAACATACAGACAGGTGACAAATGAAAGGATACTACTACTACTACTACAACTACTACAAACCCCAATTCCAATGAAGTTGGGACGTTGTGTAATACGTGAATAAAAACAGAATGCAATGATTTGCAAATACTTTTCGACCTATATTCTATTGAATACACTATAAAGAAAAGATATTTAATGTTCAAACTGATAAAATTTATTGTTTTTTGCAAATATTCACTCATTTTGAATTTGATGCCTGCAACACGTTCCAAAGAAGCTGGGACAAGGGCAACAAAAGACTGGGAAAGTTGAGGAATGCTCAAAAAACACCTGTTTGGAACATTCCACAGGTGAACAGGTTAATTGGAAACAGGTGAGTGTCATGACTGGGTATAAAAGGAGCATCCCTAAAAGGCTCAGTCGTTCACAAGCCAGGATGGGGCGAGGTGCACCACTTTGTGAACAACTGTGTGAGCAAATAGTCCAACAGTTTAAGAACAACGTTTCTCAACGTACAATTGCAAGGAATTTAGGGATTTCATCATCTACAGTCCATAATATCATCAAAAGATTCAGAGAATCCAGAGAAATCTCTGCACGTAAGCGGAAAGGCCGCAAACCAACATTGAATGCCCGTGACCTTCGACCTCTCAGGCAGCACTGCATTAAAAACCGACATCATTCTGTAAAGGATATTACCACGTGGGCTCAGGAACACTTTGGAAAACCATCGTCAGTTGACACAGTTCGTCGCTACATCTACAAGTGCAAGTTAAAACTACCATGCAAAGCGAAAGCCATATATCAACAACACCCAGAAATGCCGCTGGCTTCTCTGGGCCCGAGCTCATCTGAGATGGACTGATGCAAAGTGGAAAAGTGTGCTGTGGTCTGATGAGTCCACATTTCAAATTGTTTTTGGAAATCATGGACGTCGTGTCCTCCAGGCTATCCAGATTGTTATCAGCACAAAGTTCAAAAGCCAGCATCTGTGATGGTATGGGGGGGGTGTTAGTGCCCATGGCATCATGGGTAACTAGCACATCTGTGAAGGCACCATTAATGCTGAAAGGTACATGCAGGTTTTGGAGCAACATATGCTGCCATCCAAGCGACGTCTTTTTCAGGGACGTCCCTGCTTATTTCAGCAAGACAATGCCAAGCCACATTCTGCACGTGTTACAACAGCGGGGCTTCATAGTAAAAGAGTGCGGGTACTGGACTGGCCTGCCTGCAGTCCAGACCTGTCTCCCATTGAAAATGTGTGGCGCATTATGAAGCGCAAAATACGACAACGGAGACCCCGGACTGTTGAGCCACTGAAGTCGTACATCAAGCAAGAATGGGAAAGAATTCCACCTACAAAGCTTCAACAATTAGTGTCCTCAGTTCCCAAACACTTATTGGGTGTTGTTAAAAGGAAAGGAACACAGTGGTAAACATGCCCCTGTCCCAGCTTTTTTGGAATGTGTTGCAGGCATCAAATTCAAAATGAGTGAATATTTGCAAAAAAACAATAAAGTTTATCAGTTTGAACATTAAATATCTTGTCTTTGTAGTGTGCTCAGTCTAATATAGGTCGAAAAGGATTTGCAAATCATTGTATTCTGTTTTTATTTACGTTTTACACAACGTCTCAACTTCATTGGAATTGGGGTTTGTACTTCTTTTGGCTGCTCCCATTAGGGGTCACCACAGCGGATCATCCGTTTCCATCTCTTCCTGTCACGTCAAGTCAATTTTATTTGTATAGCCCAATATCACAAATTACAAATTTGCCTCAGTGGGCTTTACAGCAACACAACATCCTGCCCTTAGACCCTTGCATCGGATAAGGAACAACTCCCTAAAAAAAAACCCAACCCTTTAACAGGGAGAAAAAATAGGAAGAAACCTCAGAGAGAGCAACAGAGGAGGGATCTCTCTCTCAAGACGGACAACGTGCAATTGATGTTGTGTTTACACAATTTACAGAATACAACACTGAAAGAGGATAACAGAATTATAATGGAATTATAAAATCTATGAAGAATATGATGCACAGGATGCCAAGCAGTGTCCAGACACCACCAGAACAGCCCGGGACCCAAGCCACGTGACCAGCATCACCATCCTCTGCATGTCCTCTGCAACTTCTTCTAACACAAAAGCCACCTGCATATCCTCCCTTACCACAGCCATAAACCTCCTCTTCGGCCTTCCTCTTTTCCTCTTTCCTTGCAGCTCCATATTCAGCATCCTTCTCCCAATATACCCAGCATCTCTCCTCCACACATGTCCAAACCATCTCAATCTTGCCTCTCTTGCTTCATCTCCAAACCATCCAACCTGAGCTGTCCCTCTAATTTTCTCATTCCTAATCCTGTCCTTCTTCATTACTTCCTATGACAATCGTAGGATCTTCAACTCTGCCACCTCCAGCTCCGCCTCCTGTCTTTTCGTCAGTGCGACCATCTCCAAATCATACAACATAGCTGGTCTCACTACCATCTTGTAAACCTTCCCTTTCACTCTTGCTGGTACCCTTCTGTTGCAAATCATTCCTGACACTCTTCTACACCCACTCCACCCTGCCTGCACTATCTTCTGTACCTCTCTCCTGCACTCCCCGTTACTTTGCACAGTTGACCCCAAGTATTTAAACTCATATGCCTTCATCACCTCTACTCCTTGCATCCTCAGCAATCCACTGTCCTCCCTCTCATTCACGCGTAGGTATTCCGTCTTGCTCCTACTGACTTTCATTCCTCTTCTCTCCAGTGCATACCTCCACCTCTCAAGGCTCTCCTCCACCTGCAACCTACTCTTGCTACAGATCACAATGTCATCCGCGAACGTCATAGTCCACGGAGACTCCTGCCTGATCTTGTCCGTCAACCTGTCCATCACCATTGCAACCAAGAAAGGGCTCAGAGCCGATCCTTGATGTAATCCCACCTCCACCTTGAACCCATCTGTCATTCCAACCACACACCTCACCACTGTCACACTTCCCTCATACATATCCTGAACCACTCCTACATACTAATCTGCAACTCCCGACTTCCTCATACCATACCACACTTCCTCTCTCGGCACCCTGTCATATGCTTTCTCTAAATCCACAAAGACACAATGTACCTCCTTCTGGCCTTCTCTATACTTCTCCATCAACATTCTCAAAGCAAACATCACATCTGTAGTGCTCTTTCATGGCATGAAACCATACTGCTGCTCGCTAATCATCACCGCTCCTCTTAACCAAGCTTCTATTATGCTTTCCCATATCTTCATGCTGTTGCTGATCAACTTTATACCTTTGTAGTTACTACACCTCTGCACATTACCCTTATTGTTAAAAATCGGTACCAGTATGCTTCTTCTCCACTCCTCAGGTATCCTCTCGCTTTCCAAGATTGTTTTAAACGATCTAGTTAAAAACTCCACTGCCATCTCTACTAAACATCTCCATGCCTCCACAGGTATGTCATCTGGACCAACCACCTTTCCACTCTTCATCCTCTTCATAGCCGCCCTGACTTCCTCCTTGCTAATCCACTACACTTCCTGATTCACTATCCCCACATCATCCAATCTTCTCTCTCTCATTTTCTTCATTCATCAGCCCCTCAAAGTACTTCCTCCACCTTCTCAACACACTCTCCTCACTTGTCAGCACATTGCCATCTCTAGCCTTGATCGCCCTAACCTGCTGCACATCCTTTCCAGCTCAGTCCCTCTGTCTAGCCAATCGGTACAAGTCCTTTTCTCCTTCCTTAGTGTCTAACGTCTCATACAACTCACCATACGCCTTTTCCTTTGCCTTCACCACCTCTCTCTTCACCTTACACTGCATTTCCTTGTACTCCTGTCTACTTTCTTCATCACTCTGACTATCCCACTTCTTCTTTCCCAACCTCTTCCCCTGTATAATTTGCTGTACTTCATTCCACCGCCAAGTCTCCTTGTCTTCCTTCCTCTGTCCAGATGACACACCAAGTACCTCCTAGCTGTCTCCCTCACTATTTCTGCAGTGCTTACCCAGCCATTCGGCAACTCTTCACTACCACCCAGTGTCTGTCTTAACCCCTCCCGGAACGCCACACAACAGTCTTCCTTCTTCAACTTCCACCATTTGATCCTTGGCTCTGCCTTCCCTCTCTTCCTCTTCTTGGTCTATAAAGTCATCCTAAAGACCACCATCTGTTGCTGCCTAGCTACGTTCTCCCCTGTCACCACCATACAGTCTACAATCCCTTTTGGATCGCAGCTCCTACATCAGATATAGTCCACCCTTGTGTACTTTCCTCCATTCTTATATGTCACCCTTTGTTCCTCCCTCTTCTTGAAACATGTATTCACCACAGCCATTTTCATTCTTTTCGCAAAATCCACCACCATCTGTCCTTCCAAATTCCTCTCCTTGACACCATACCTACCCATCACCTCCTCATCACCTCTGTTCCCTTCACCAACATGGCCATTGAAGTCTGCTCCAATCACCACTCTCTCCTCCTTGGGTACACTCTCTGCAACTTCATCCAATTCACTCCAGAATTCTTCTTTCTCTTCCTTTTCACACCCACCTTGCGGGGCATATGTGCTGATAACATTCATCATCACACCTTCGATTTCCACCTTCATACCCACCACTCTGTCCAATACTCTCTTCACCTCAAAAACACTCTTGAAATACTCTTCCTTCAGAATTACCCCTACCCCCATTTCTCCTCCCATCTGCACCACGGTAGAAGAGTTTGAACCCTCCTCCGATGTTCCTGGTTACTCCCCTGCCACTGGTCTCTTGCACACACAGTATACCTACCTTTGTTCTCTCCATCATATTAGCTAGCTCTCTCCCTTTACCAGTCATAGTGCCAACATTCAAGGTTCTGACTCTCACCTCCACACTCTTACCCTTCCTCCTCTCCCGCTGCTTCTGGACATGCCTTACCTCTCTCATTCTCCTTTGCCCAATAGTAGCATAGTTTCCACCAGCACCCTGCTGGCCAACAGTACCAGCGATGGTCGTTGGTAACCCAGGCCTTGACCGATCCAGTATGGAAATCTGATTTATGATCCACATATTTGATTTGGCAAAGATTTTATGCCAGATGCCTTTCCTGATGCAACCCTCCCCATATATCCGGGCTTGGGACAGGCACTAAGAATGCACTGGCTTGGGCATCCTCAGTGGCTGGGTTTGACAAATGAAAGGCTAAACCAACGTAGTGTCTTATTAAAGTGTTGGGCCAGCACTAGCCTCCAGAACAGCTTCAACGCTCCTTGTCATAGACTCTACACGTCTCTTAACGCTACAGAAGGGATGAACACCATTCTTCCAAAATATATTCCCTCATTTGGTGTTTTGATGATGATGGTGGAGAGTGCTGTCTGACACCTCGGTTCATAATAGGTGTTCAATTGGGTTGCGATCTGGTGACTGCGAAGGCCATAGCATAAGATTTACATAATTTTCATACTCATCAAACCATTCAGTCACCCCTCGTGTCCTGTGGATGGAGGCATTGTCATCCTGAAAGAGACCACTCCCATCAGGATAGAAATGCTTCATCATAGGATTAAGGTGATCACTCAGAATAACTTTGTATTGATTTACAGTGACCTTTCACTTTAAGGGGACAAGTGGACCAAAACGATGCCAAGAAAATGTCCCCCACAGCACAACACAGCCCCCAGACTCCCTCACTGTAGGGGTCCAGTATTCAGGTTTCTATTTTCATTTGTCACCTCATGTCTACGCCACTCTGTAACACTAGATGGCACAAACTAATTACAAAAGACTACATAAAGAGCGCAAACTCATCACCCTCCTGTGTGAGAGAGAGAGAGAGAGAGAGAGAGAGAGAGAGAGAGAGAGAGAGAGAGAGAGAGAGAGAGAGAGAGAGAGAGAGAGAGAGAGAGAGAGAGAGAGAGAGAGAGAGAGAGAGAGAGAGAGAGAGAGAGAGGGATCGCCGGGGAGCTGGAAGTTTCTGGTGATTTTTCTTACCTGGGAGCATGCACTAAGACATCCTATCAGAAACTTCCAGCTCCATGGCAATCTCCCTCCAGCAACCTTATTAGTGTTTTTGTAGTGAAATGAGGAGGTATCTGTACGATAGCGCCTCACTACAAAACTTTTCAACCAAATGAAAGCGCCATCCCTCGTCCATTGACACAGCACTTTGAAACGCGAGCAACGGGAAGTAAAATAGAAACAGGGCGTTCGAAAAAAGTTCAGATCAAAACGGCACTTTTTATTGCATTTTTCATTAATGTACAGACCATTTTCACAAAAAGAAACAGAACATAAAAAAATAACGAGACAGCAACACGGGGTATCATACAACATTCAACAAGACACTTAACAAATACATTTAAGGATTTACAAATGTCCAGTTTTAATTGCTTTACTATTCTTCAAACCACGTAATGTGTCGATATAATATCTAAATCCTATTTTAAATTGTTGTATGTGTGGATTTCTTTTGGACCACTTGCGAATACTGTAGCGAATTTGGGTTGGGGGGCAGTCCGGGAACCACCCCAGCCGGGACGCCAACCCGTGTCTCCCGCTCCGCAAGCGACAACGTTAACCAGTCGACTAAAGGGTCCGACCTGTCAGCCAGCGACCAACGTGTCTACTTATCCATGCACGTTACAATATAACATTTTCCATACAACAAAATGAGATAAACAGGTTTTTATAATCAATGTTATTCTTATCATAATAAAAAATAATATAATTTGATAATTATTTTTATTATTTATTATCAAAGCGGCGCCGTGTTGCTTGCGACCAATCAGGATGTTCCAATACAAAATACATTTATCAAACCGACTGTCGCTGACGCTCGGTCGCACCGCGTCCAGTTCGGACACAGTGTGACCGTCTGTGGAAAAAAAATAAGATGTCAAAGTACATCTGTCGCCATCATACAATGTTGTGATTGCAAACATTCCTCTGTGAATAGTACACATGGTCATTGAAACTCAAGTTAATGGTCACGGTAATTTGCATATGAAACCAATCTTTGGTTCGGTCGTCATGCCACTGTATTGTTTATAAGGGTGTGGATACCTGCAGTCCGTTGAGACTGAAGAGGTCACTTAGATGAGCGATGAAACTTATCTCTCTCAACAAACGTTGTGTTGTAGCCGCCTTTAAAAGCACAATTCACCATATTGGTTGACGTTCCGGGTTAGGTAGACACGGGCCCTTTAAGAAAGGGTTTCCGGGTTGACAGGGCGGAGCGAGGACCAGGTTTGTTGGAGCAGCGCCACGTTGCTCGGATTGTGATTTTGTACGGAAGACTATGTAACGCACGCGTTCGTGTAGTCAGTGAGAGAAATTGTCCGTCTCTACTTTCCCGCAATTTCCACAGTGTCCAGATGAACCGATTCACCTTTCTGTGATTAACTGTAGATATGCATGGAGATGATGGACGGTAAACGATTGCCGTAGGCAAGCAGCTCTGTGCAGAGTTTAAGCATAAAAGTATTTGAATCATTGATGATATTTGTGTCAGCAGCAATAGTCGAAACAAACAGAAGGGCCGTCGGTTGAAAATAAAGAAAAAAACGAGTGGAGGAATGAGTAAATAAATAAATAAAACGAACAAGGGAAAGAGAAATGTCAATAAATCATGCGACAGTAATAATGAGAATAGCAATAAAAATAATGACGGCAAAGCTGAAAAGGTTGCAATGTTGCGTGTTTGTGTCTGTTTTTCCATTTGTAGACTGTGTGTGTTGACATATATGACGTAAGCGTGCTCTCAATTGTAGACGTAAATCTGTATTTTTGCATTAACACAGGCAAACTTAATGAGTACATGCGGGTACTGTATGATGGACAATGATAACAGCCAATGATATGCGCGGAGATTGACATGTGGTCTGTGCAGCGTGCACCTGTCTATAAAGTTTCTCCTTCTACGTTGATTCCGGTAAGAGACGCCCCACTGTGTATTTAGTCCTCCGTACAGTTAGCATTTATTTGGGTCTAGCACTGGGTATACACGCCAGAATCGCTGAACAATTCAACTCTGACAACAGGTTATGGGCCCAGAGTTACCCAGAGATAGTTATCAGGCGATTTGCCACCGAGAGAAATATCGCAACATACCGCGTGTGTGGGTTAGCATGCTAGCACCACGAGTAGAAGGGTCGCCGAGTCAAACAGCAGGGGCGAAAGACCCAGGATGGAAAGATCGAGTAGCCGTTGGTCTCGACTAGTCTTTGGCGGAGATGAAAAGAACTATGAACTGTGGGAGACGACATTTTTGGGCCATCTTCGGTTACAAGGGCTAAAGGACACTATTTTAAACGAGCCTACCGACGATGATGGACGGGCAGTAGATGGAGCGTAAAAATGCCGAGGTATATGCGGAGCTAATCCAGTTTCTGGATGATAAAAGTTTGTCGCTGGTAATGCGGGAAGCAGCGGACGATGTGCAGAAAGCGCTAAAAATTCTGAGACTGTAATGCAGATAAAGGGAAGCCGCGTATAATTAGCCTGTATACAGAACTGACTTCACTTCAAAAGCCGAGCAGTGAGAGTGACTGAATTCAGTGATGGGCTGTTAGTAGCAATGATTTTGAAGGGACTGCCAGAATCATTCAAACCGTTCGGTATTTATTGTGGTTTATACTGATGAGGAGACTGGCGGGTAGTCCTTTTTATGAACTTTATTCAGGAACAAAGAACAACAACGGCCTCTGGTCGTATTACCTATAGTATAGGCTCACTACCGTGTTACTCCGTGTATATGTTCAAACCCATATACTACATCCCCCTTTTTCCACAGAACAAAAAACAAAACAATCACATTTTAGACTTGTTTGTTCCACTATCCATCAGTTTGAACTTACTGCATTAAGAAACAAATGCCTTTGTTCGTCTTTTCTTAAACTTCAACATGGAGATACTATATAACACTATCCACAAGACCACTATGAACTGATTAAAGGTCTGGCTTTGAATGCTTACTATATCTATTCTTGACATCAGTACAGTGTTACATTCTTCATACATTCATTGTTCATACTAGACATTCATTACATGTTCTTTTTTTCTCTTCTTCTTAAGAACTCTGTACACTCTGTACTCAGTCTTTGTACACTGTCACTGGGATCAGAGGTTTCTAGCACATGACCCTCCGTAGGAGCATAACTTTTACTGTTAGCCCATTTGAAAATCACTGAATTTGGTAGGCTGCTTTACCAGCCTGCCACTTCTGGTGTGATGGACCTGTGTGTTTGAACAGTTGACTGGTTGTTCCACATTTCTTGTCGCGTCATGTACATATGGTTCTGCAGGCTCGCTTGGAGGTGGCTGCTCAGTGACACTGACATTACTGTCCTCTATTTCAGTATGTGTGTCATTCTGAATTGTTCTCAAGTGCCTTCTATTCCTGTACCTTTGTCCTGCAGCCATCACAACATTATATGACCTCGGCTCCTGTCTCTTCTGTTCTACCAGGGCAGGTTTCCAGCCTTGTGGAGTCTATACTGACAGCCCTGGTTCGAGCACAGAGAGAAGTCTTGCATGTTGGTTGTAGTACTCTCCTTGTCTTTGTTGCAGGTTAAGTAGCCTCTGCTCGACTCTTGTCGGATGCCTCGGTTTGAGCACAGCACTAGCTACTGGCAGTGTGCTTCTTAGGACCCGACCCATCAGCATTTCTGCAGAAGAGAGACCAAGTCCAGTCACAGGAGTGTTCCTTAAAGTCAACAGAGCCAGGTGGGGGTCTGTCTTAGTCTGCTCCGCCTTCTTCAGCATGAGTTTAATGGTCTTTATTGTGCGTTCTGCCATCCCATTAGACTCTGGATAGCCTGGGCTTGAGAATGTCCATGTTATGCCCCAGTCGCTTGCAAACTGACTCATCTCAGCACTAGCGAATGTCATGTGGTCGCTCACCACTTCCTTCCAAACACCATGTCTGGAAAACACAGCCTTCAGCTTTGCTATTACTGTACTTGCTGTTTTGTCACACATTTGTTGGACCTCAGGATGTTTTGAGAAATAATCTACTGTGAGGAGGAAAGATTTGCCTTGTAGCTCAAAAATGTCCACACCAACTTTGTACCATGGTAGCTCTGGCAGCTCATGGCATTTTAGTGGCTCCTTCTGATTCTTTGCTAGGTGTTGTTGACGGGGGGCAGCTCCAGACCATTTGCTCTATATCAGCCGATATGCCTGGCCAATATAGATACTTGCGTGCCTGTTCTTTGGTCCGTTGTACTCCTTGGTGGGCTATGTGCAGTCTCTGTAGCATGTCTGATCTCAACTTTTTAGGGATAATGACTCTGTCTCCTGTCATCAGGACCCCCCCCCCATTTACTGTGATTGTGTCTCTGATTGGCCAATAGACTTTAAGCTCAGCATCTGTCTGTTTTTTGTGCTTTGGCCACCCTCTCTGGTGAACGTCTAGTAGCTTTTGTGAGGTCCGGTCATCTTCTGTTGCCATATTAAGCCTCTCATGCATGTCTCTCACTTGCTTCCATGGCATAAACTACCTTTTCATCTGTAGTCGTGGACTCCTCTTGGGTTTCCACAGCACCAAACGCTCTGGATAAAGTGTCTGCTATTAGCATTTCCTTTCCAGGCATGTACTTGATTTGGAGATTGTAATGCTGAAGCTCTAGCAGCAGTCATTGTAGTCTGGCAGGTATCTGTCCTAATGGCTTTGTGAATATAACCTCCAGAGGCTTGTGGTCTGACTGCACCACCACATGTGCACCAAACACGTATTGGTGGAATTTTCTTGTCGCAAACACGACTGCAAGCAATTCTTTTTCAATCTGCGCATAGTTGCACTCAGCCTGTGTTAGGGCTCTGGATGCATATGCCACTGGCTGTCCTTACTGCAGCAGGCACGCACCTAGCCCATCTTTTGATGCATCAGCTTGGAGGACTATCTGCTGTTTTGGGTCGAAGAATTTCAGCACTGGAGCCTCAGTTAGTGCTGTCTTGAGTTTGGTCAGGGAAGCATCATGTTCATGTGACCACAGCCACTGCATATCTTTCCTCAGTAGCTGCCATAAGGGTGCTGTCACTGCTGTTTCATTAGGTATGTATTGGGACAGGTACTTAGTCGTACCTAGTAGCCTTTGTAGACCCTTTCTATCTTGTGGTGCTGGCATGTGTACAATAGCATTCACCTTGTCACTGTCTGGCCGTACTCCCTCAGGGTTTATCACATGTCCCATGTACTTCACCTCCGTCACGTAGTACTGCACTTTGTCTGCATTGAACTTAACATTCATCTCTTTGGCTGTCTGTATTACCTTGTGCAGTATCTCGGCATGTTCCTTCTCATCAGCTGCAGCGATGATCATATCATCGGCTATCACCTGTACACCGTCAATGTCCCCAAATGTTTCACTGTTCTTTTGTTGGAAGACTTCGCTGGCTGATTTTATACCAAATGGGAGACGCTTGAACCTGTAACGCCCCCATGGCATGTTGAAGGTGCATAACAGTGACGATGCTCTGTCCAGCTTAATTTGCCAGTATCCATCTTTTTCATCGAGTATTGTAAATATTCTCTTGCCAGACAGTCTGGTTTGGTCATCTGTAGGTGTCGGTATGGAGTAGTGCTGTAGTCTGATGGCTTTGTTCAGCTCTCGAGGATCAAGGCAAAGTCTGAGTGAGCCATTTTTCTTTTCAGTTATTACCAAGCTGTTCACCCACTGTGTCGGTTCTGTTACTGGAGTAATGACATCAACTTTTTCCAGCTGACTCGGTGTCTTTTTCAGTTTGTCCATGATGGCAAACGGGATTTTTCTGCAGCCATGGATCACGGGGGTCACTTCTGGGTCAATGTGAATATGATGCTCACCAGGGAACTCCCCAAGCCCCTGGAACACCTATGGATACTGCCTCACCAGCTCTTCTTTGATTGCAGGTGAGCTCTCCTTGATTTCATCAACACGTCTGACCAAGTTCAACTCCTCACATGCTGCTCTTCCAAGAATTGGAGATGCCGACTGCTTAATGACATAGAACTGGAGCTTGGACTCTGCTCGCTCAGTACTGCATTTCAGGTAGGTGCTACCGGCTGGCTTTATCTGGTTACCTCCATAAGCTCTTAATACAGTGTTTGTGGGACTAAGGCGTACTTTGCCTGGGAGTTTTCTGACCTGTTCTAGAGGGAGAACACTAGCATCAGCACCCATGTCTAGTTTAAAGATGATGGGCACTCCTCTAATTGACAAAGTAGCTCGCCACGGCATATCACTGGCTTTACTGAGGGCATTTACCTGGGTGCACTCCAGACTGCCCACAAATAGGGAATCCACTGTCTGCACTGCTTGCACTCCTTTCATTCTGCACATCTTGGCAAAGTGATTGCCCTTCCCACAAGCTCTGCACTTCATTCCATAAGCTGGACATGCTTTTAGGCCATGTGTCTTTCCGCATCGGTTGCATAATTTTGTTTGGTTGACATATTTTCCCTTTTTATGATGAGCATTTAACGCTGTTTTGTTGACATTAGCCTTATTTTGCCTTATTGGTCTTGTTGCCTCGATTATTGCATGCACCTCATTTTCCTTCTTTGCGCACACCATCATGCTGATTTGCTCCTTGGCTATCTCTGATGCCCTGCAAATATCAATGGCTTTAGTTAAAGTCAGGTTAGGTTCTCTCAGCAGTTTCTCTTTCAGATGCTTATCTGTAACACTGAAAACGATTTTGTCTCTCAGCATGTCATTTTCGGTTATACCGAACTCACAGTCTTTGCTCCTGTGTTTTAGCTCTGTGACAAATTTGTCAATGTGCATCAGTTCTTGCAATTGCATACGTCCAAAATTGGTGCCTCTCAAATACTACGTTTTTCTTTGGCGTACAGTAATCTCTGAAAGCCTGCAATATGTGATCCACCTGCACGTCGTCGGGCTCGGCCCTGGCTATATCAAGTGTGTCGTACACCTCGAGCGCTTCTTCACCTAGCGTGTGCAGTAATATTGCCACTTGCGCCTCCTTTTCCTTTTTCGACATTCCACTTGCCGTCATGTACAACCTATATCTTTGCTCCCATCTGCGCCAGTTTTCACACATATTGCCTATTAATATTAACGGAGAAGGTGATTTAAATTGTTCCATGTTGTTTTCTCTTCCGCGTTAGCGTAACCCTAAACTCTATTGACTTTAGCGCCGTTGGACGTAGCACGTTTACGTTTATTCACTGGGACTTTTCAACAAGCTCACCACTCTCTTCTCTCGGTCTCTCGTCTTCTTCGGCGATTAAACATCAAACACCGCCACTTCTGACACTATATTGTGGTTTATACTGACGAGGAGATTGGCGGGTAGTCTTTTTTATGAACTTTATCCAGGAACAAAGAACAACAACCGTACATGCGTGTCCTAACCGACTTCAGTTCTACTTAGTACATCCGCGTGCAGCACGCCTACTGGCCTCTCGTTGTATTACCTATAGTATAGGCTCTGTAGTATATTGATACTAAATGCTTAGCTGAATGATAATCATTAGTAGACCAACAGCGCTACCTAGTGGTGGTTAAGCTAGGCTCTCATATACCCTGGATGTTGACTGCTGCGCCAGTCGGAGAGTTACAATAAAGAGGACCAGACGTTGGAAATTGGTCTCCGGCTCAGATCACTGTTATGGATATATTAGCTGTATAAGATACATCCAGATAATATAAAGAAGATATTACAGGCTCACCACCGTATTACTCCGTGTATATGCCCAAATCCATATACTACACTATTCATGTCACGCAAAGTGATGTGACAATGCCTTTTGCCGAATTCAAAACGAAACTACGAAGCTACGAGGACACTGAGAAAATGCGCACAACAGCATCCGTCGGCAACGTCATGAAGGCGCGAGTGCAGCCGAGTGCGAGACCCGCTCTGGCGAGGGCTGGTGATCGGGGAGCCGAGAGTGCGGCCATAGTGTGCTTCAGATTTGGCCTGAAAGGACACAAAGCCAGAGCATGTCAACGCAAGCAGTGGTGTAGTCGGTGCAAAAACACCACACATCGGGACGCAACTGGCTGCAGACGGAGTCAGCGGAGGGACGACGCGCGACAAGTGTCCGAGGAGGCGAGCAACAAGGCGTATGCATTCCTGACGAGCGACGGGGACGCGGAGATCCAGCCAGGTGAGAGGTCTGATGGTGGACTCGGGAGCAACTTCACATATCATCACAGATATAGCAAAGTTCAAGAAATTCGACGACAGGTTCCAGACCGAGACACACTGTGTGGAGTTGGCTGATGGCACAAGGAGCAACGGAATCGCAAAGCGCAGAGGAGACGCGGAGGTGTGTTTGAGCGACAGCAGAGGGGGACGCCACAACACGACGCTGAGACAGGCGTTGCGCATCCCCTCATACCAACAGGGCATCTTTTCTGCGAAAGCAGCTACTGCCAGCGGAGCGACCGTAATCTTCAGGAAAGCATAGGACGTTCTACGAGACAGAGACACAATTCCACATTCATGAGCATAACAGACTATACTACTTGCACACAGTAAATTATGAATGTGATGACCATTGTAAAGCATGTTTTGATATACAGACATGTATGAGACCCGATCTAAGTTTTGTAGTAAGTAAACTGTCACGGTACTTTACTAAGCCAACAGAAGAGCAATGGATTACTGTAAAACACGTACTGAGATATCTGAAAGGCACAATTGACAAAGAGTTGTGTTCCAGGAAATGTGACAATGAGAAACTGTGGCGACAAGCGTACAGTGATGCAGATTGGGCGGCTGACATAACTGACAGACGCAGCACAACTGGTTATTGTATAAGCCTAAATGAAAATGGTCCTTTGGTTTCATGGAAAACCAAAAAGCAGCCCACTGTTGCACTGCCCACTTGTGAGGCAGAGTATATGGCGTTAGCCGCAACTACCCAAGAGTGTATGTACCTAGTGCAACTACTAGAAGGTATTGACAGACGTCAGTACGCACCACCTAAGGTCTACGAGGATAACCAAGGTGCAATAGCGTTGGCAAATAATCCTGTAAGCAGACAGAGCTGTAAGCACGTTGACATAAAGTATCACTTTGTAAGGTCAACTGTTAATGATGGAAAAATAAGTCTGGAGTATTGCCCGACAGACCAGATGGTAGCAGATGTGATGACGAAATCCGCAAAAATTAAGTTGATTAAGTTTGCAAAGTTTATGTTTGGAGAGTAACCATGTAAAGTGAAAGGTTACATGATGCGATGTAGAAAATCTTATGATGTTTTGAGTTAAGAAGATGAACAACATGAGAGCAAGTGGGGGTGTTGACATATATGAAATAAGTGTGCTCTCAGTTGTAGAAGTAAATCTATATTTTTGTATTAACACAGGCAAACTTAATGAATACATGCGGGTACTGTATGATGGACAATGATAACAGCCAATGAAATGCGCTGAGATTGACATGTGGTCTGTGCGTATATAACCGTGTGCATCTGTCTATACAGTTTCTCTTTCTGTGTTGATTCCGGTAAGAGAAGAACTGACGCCCCACTGTGTATTTATTCCTCCGTAAAGTGACCATTTATTTGGGTCTAGCACTGGGTGTGCACACCAGAATCGCTGAACAATTCAACTCTGATAACAGTATGATCCTATTTATGTATGTGAATGTACATGAATGTTGTTTGTTTGTGTTTATTTTCTGGCACTCGCTCATCAGCAACTTGAAATTTGAATATTTCCATACTTTTAATTGAATTGTTCAGATTTTTCCTTTTTTTTTTGCAAGGCTGAGTTTTGCTCCAGTGTTATCTGTTCTGTTAATATATTTAACCCCAGTGAGATTGTGAGTTGTCTGTTTTTCCAGTTTACTAAAATAGTTTTCTTGGCTACCGGTGAATGTGTTGTCATGTGTTTTTGTGATATGTCAAGTAAACGCAGGTCTGGGGGTGCCCGGGTTGCCTACCAACACGGGGATCCCGGTTCGAATCCTTGTGTTGCCTCCGGCTTAGTCGGGCGTCCCTACAGACGCAATTTGCCGTGTTTGCGGGTGGGAAGCCGGATGTGAGTATGTGTCCTGGTTGCTGCACTAGTGCCTCCTCTGTTCGGTCAGGGAACCTGTTCAGGGGGGAGGGGCAACTGGGGGGAATAGCCTGATCCTCCCACGCTCTACGTCTCCCTGGTGAAACTCCTTACTGTCAGGTGAAAAGAAGCAGCTGCCGACTCCACATGTATCGGAGGAGGCATGTGGTAGTCTGTAGCCCTCCCCGGATTGGCAGAGGGGGTGGAGCAGCGAAGAAAAAGGGGGGGGAAATCCCCCCCCACACACACACAAAAAGTATACCTCCTGGTATACACAGTGATGGGGATAAGGGGATGCTGCACCCAAAGACCAGTGATAGTTTGTTTGCTTGATAGTTTTAACTTTGTATTTTATTCGTTTTGTTTTTTTTAACCGAGCACTTTTTTTGTGCTATTCTTCTAGTTATTCTTTTTTTGTTATTCAGGGTCCCTGTGATGGCCTGGCGGCCTGTCCAGGGTGTCTCCCCACCTGCTGCCCAATGACTGCTGGGATAGGCTGCAGCATCCCCGCGACCCTGAGAGCAGGATAAGCGGTTTGGATAATGGATGGATGAATTAGTCTTGTGTTAGTGTTCTTGGACACGTTGAAGGGTTTTTAGCACATTTGAGTCCAGAAGTCATTATTGGTAATGATGTTAAAATCTTTTTTTTACCATCTATTTATTGGAGGAGGTATGGTGGAGTCAGTGGAAGATAAAAGCTTAGGCTATACAATTTTGACAGAGGTTTGTGTGAGTTGGCAATTTTACTGATGCTGTCCAATAGGGGTGGTGGTTGAAGGTTGTTATTGGATGTGCTGGTTCTTGTCTTGATTGCATGCTTTAGTTGAGTGTATTGTAAGTATTGCCCCACCCCAGTGCCATACTTTTGCATTAACTGTTGGAAGGTAAGTAAAGTGTTATTTTTGATGCTGTGGTGTAGATGAGTTATGACTTTTCCCTTCTATTTGGTGCCTGTAATGGCTGTTTGATCCATCCATCCATCCATTATCTAAGCCGCTTGTCCTGCTTAGGGTCGCGGGATGCTGGAGCCTATCCCAGCAGTCATTGGGCGGCAAGCAGGGAGATACTGGACAGGCTGCCAGTCCATGACAGGGCTGACATTCACACCAAGGGACAATTTAGTATGGCCGATTCACCTGACCTACATGTCTTTGGACTGTGGGAGGAAACCGGAGCACCTGGAGGAAACCCACGCAGACACGGGGAGAACATGCAAACTCCACACAGAGGACAACCTGGGACAACCCCAAGGTTGTACTACCCTGGGGTTTGAAACCAGGACCTTCTTGCTGTGAGGTGACGGCGCTTGCCACTGTGCTGCCCTGCCATTTAATATTAGCTGGATATAATACGAAACAAATCCTCCAGTCTGCAACAGAAACTTCCAGCGACCAAGTCTCTTGAAAGCTCCTCTCTATCTCTGTGCTCTTGCTACTTGCATGGCCAGCATTGTCCCTGCTAATTACATCATCACTATATGACCCCCCCCCCCCCACCCCACCCCACACACTTGGGGTTAAACTCCAAAATGCTGTATTATGCAAAATTTACAATATTCCCATGCCTGGAAATTGTTCTGGTCCTTTTTTTTCTTTCTAACAGAACATCAGCTTTTTTCTGCTTTAATGAACCGTTCCTTTTTTTGCATGCATTGCAATGTTTCTGAACAATCCTCATCTTATTTTAGAACAAACCAGTCAACATTGTCCATTCTCAGCCTCGGAAGACCGTTTCCATTCAGTGTTGGTTTACTTGATGATAAAGTCTGTTGGTCTCTGTGGCAGTTTGATCTGCCTGTGGGGTTTCTAATACTTGGGTGTCAGAGGGTTGGGTATGACCCCCTCAGTGTGACCCTCTGTGCTGGACTCGAGTATGTTTGTCTTGGCGATCCTCATTCTCATCCATGTCATTTGTGTTTTGTTGGTTGATTGTGGAGCAGGGTCCTCAGCGTAATACTTCTTGACGAACGTAGTGTTCCTGGAGTATTAAAGCTCCACTTGGTGATTTGACAACGACATTGTTACCATCCTTACTGATTACCCCCCCCCCCCCATTTTTCTCTCCAATTGTACCTGGCCAATCAACCGGCTCTCCGAGCTGTCCCGGTTGCTGCTCCACCCCCTCTGCCAATCTGGGGAGGGCTGCAAACTACCACATGCCTCCTCCAATACATGTGGAGTCGCCAGCTGCTTCTTTTCACCTGACAGTGAAGAGTTTCACCAGGGGGACATAGTGCATGAGAGTATCACGCTATTCTCCCCAGTTCCCCCTCTCCCCCCACCTTGAAGAGGCACCCCGACTGACCAGAGGAGGCACTCGTGCAGCGACCAGGACACATACCCACATCCGGCTTCCCACCTGCAGACACGGCAAATTGTGTCTGTAGAGACGCCTGACCAAGCTGGAGGTAACAGGGGGTTTCAAACAGGCGATCCCCATGTTGGTAGGCAATGCAATAGACCGCTATGCTACCCGGACGCCCCCTTACTGAATACCTATGTATGCTGTCTTGTTGAATTTGGTGGAAAACTTGTCCATTTTGTCTTTTTTCAGTAGACTCTAATCTCTAACTGTCACATCTGAGTATTTTGCTTTGCTCTTGTTGTCTGTGTAGAACTTTGATTTCCCTTTTCGTTCAGCATCTGTGTCTCTTGTCACCAGATCTCTTTGTGGTGTCGTTAAGTCTGGGAGCTCTCCTCTGATTTTCCTTTTGAAGAGCAGCTCTGCGGGGCACTTTCCTGTGGCGGAGTGATTGATAGACCAGTAGGTTGTGACGTACTTACAGAGTTCCTCCTTCCAGTGTAGTCCTTCAGATTGTGCAATGCATATCCTTTTCATCAGTGAAGCATTTTGTCTCTCCACCTCACCGTTGGCTTCTTCCCACTTTGGTGTCGTTTTCACATGTGGTATTCCATTGTCCTGACAGAATGTCTAGAATTGGGGGGGATGTGAACGGTGGGCCACAATCAGAACTGATGGAGATAGGGAGTCAATGGCGACTGAAAATGTTCTGTAGACTGTTGATTACCTTGTCTGTGGTAGTTGACTGCAGGATCTTCTAGTATTCATAGTATTGGCTGTAATAGTCTATAACTACTAATATAGAATGTCCTGTTGGTAGTGGCCTTAGCACCCATCCTTCACTTCAGCACAGGCATGTGATTTTGACGATGGACTGTTGATGGCTTCCAGAGCCTTGTGGTCTGTCACTAAATCAAACTTTTCACCATATATATATATATATATATATATATATATAGGGGTGCAATCTCTCGCAGGCCCAAACTAATGCAAAGGCCTCTCGTTCGGTTTGTGAATATCCCCATTCACAGTCGTTAGGCTTCTGCTTACATAGCTTATTGATACCATTTCTCGTTGTTGTTCTTGTACTAGGACCACTCCTATGTCAACCGGTCCTGCATCTGCTATGACTGTGGTGGGGGCATCTTTGTCAAAATATGCCAGAGTGCCAGCCTCAGCTAGTTTTTCACTAAGCACTCGAAACACTTGTTGCTGCTCTGGCCCAAAGTGGAATGGTGAGTCTTTCTTAGTCAGTCTCCACAGAGGCTCTGATATACTGACAAACTGGGGCAAGAATCGACTACTGTAGCCAGGTAAGGACAGAAAGTGGCATACTTCTGATGCATTCTCAGGCTCTCAGCTACAGCTCTCACTCCTCAGTGATGGCAGCAATGCCCTTTTGTGAGAGGAGCATGCCCATGAATATTAGCTTGTCCGTACAGCTTTCCAGTCTCTTCAGAACTGTTCAGAGTTGTTGATTGTGGGTCTCCTGGTCTTGGGCATGAACGATTATGTTGTCAGAAATTTTCTCTACCCCCTTGATGCCAGCCAATGCCATCACAATCTCATGCTGATACTATATAATAAGCTGATGAAACACTAAATCTGAGTCTTTTGTACCTGAAGGTACTAGTGTGTACCTTAAACATAGTGATACCTCTTGATTCTTGTGTGAGCTCTAGTTGGTGGTAGCCCCATTTTAGGTCCAGTTTGCTGAAAGTGGCTGATGCATTCATCCCTTGAAAGAGTTCGTCCACTGTGGGAATTGGATATCTCCCTCTGATGATGGCTGTATTTGCTCTCCTCATATCCTGATGTCATCCTCTAATGCCTTTGGTGCAACTACGACAGGGTTCACCCATGGTGTGGGTCCCTCCACTCTTGCTATAATGTCAATTTCTAGCAGCTGATTTACTTTTTTTTCTCCACTGCTTCCATTAGGTGGAATGGCACACATCTCAGGGGTTGGGCCATGGATAATAATAATACTAATACTAATACTACTACTACTACTACTACTACTAATAATAGCTTTATTTATATAGCACTTTTCTAAAACAAGGTCACAAAGAGCTTTACAAAGAAATAAAACCAGACAAGGCAAAAATAAGAATAAGACCAAATAAGTAAGAGTAAAAATAAAATCAGTATGACTCCATAAAAACAAGTATCAAACATTTGTAAAAACGTTCACAAAAAGAAGTTTTAAGACGAGATTTAAACAAAGCTAGAGACTTGGTTTGTCTTAGTTCAGTAGGAAGATAGTTCCATAGTGTTGGGGCTCTAACAGCAAAAGCCTGATCACCCTTTGTAACAAAATCAGACCTGGGAAAAGCCAGCAAGGCTCCATCTGTAGATCTTAATGGTGGAAAGGGCGTATACCAGGAAAATAAATCAGAAATGTATGTAGGAGCAAGACTAAGGCCTTAAAAGTGAGCAATAAAATTTTAAAAGCAATTTGAAATATAACAGGGAGCCGGTGTAGGGAGGCAAGCACAGGAGTGATGTGGTCATGCCTCTTTGTCCTAGTAATGAGCCAAGCAGCGGCATTTTGTACCAATTACAGACAGTGGGGGGAGATGGAGCCCTTGCTGATACCCGGGTAAAGACCATTACAATAGTCAAGCCAATAATATATAAAAGCATGTACAACTTTTTGCAGATCAGCAATTGATAAAAATGATCTAATTTTGGAGATTAGCTTGAGCTGGATAAAGCATGACTGAACAACATTTTTGATTTGATTATCAGAACTGAGGTTAGCATCAAATATTGCCGCAACATTCCTAGCAGCCTGCTTAAGACTACCTTACAGACCGCCAAGATTGTAACAAAAGGGCTGATGGAATTTGGGGGACCGAACAGAATGACCTCAGACTTATCATCATCAAATTTAAGAAAAACTTCGGGCATCCAGGATTTAATGTCAGCGAGGCAAGTTGTGAGATTTGCTAGGGCACTAATGTAATGGATATGGAAATGTAAAAAGGGGCACACTGAATCAGGTGGATACTGTCTTTCCAGTTGAGGTTGCTTTGGAGAATAACACATTGGCACCCTCATCACCTGGTCTAAGCAGAAATAATGAGGCTGTGCAGACTCCTGGGAGGCCGAGGAGAGAGACAGACGCCAAAGGTTTCACCTACAATGAACTGGGCAGTCCAGTTTGTTATAGCATCGGACCACCAGTTCATCAAACATTTTGGTATCAGCCTTTGTTTTATGAACTTAAAACAGCAGGGACTCAGTGGTAAAATACTGTGCCGTTCCTCTACCACCAACCAGTGTCCTTACATGGGTACTGATCACAGAGCACTCACACATACATTCCACGGACTGTTTCTGGAACAGCAAACACACTCATTCACTCATTTAGTGGACTCTTGAAAAGAGCATATTGACACACTCACCATTTGATGGAGTGTTTCCAAAACAGATCACATTCATACACATATTTGATGGACTGTTTCTAGAACAGCAAACACACTCATTCACACATTTCATGGGCTGTTTCAATGGCTGAGGATAGTCACATACATATTGATGGACTGTTTGAGACACAAAGAGTGCCACAGAATGTTATGGACTGTCAGAGTACTAATGTGTTTACAGCATACTCTGCCTGTTTTGAATGCAACTTGTATAAACGAAAATTAGGTAGATTAAGTGCGTTCACAAATGTTTGCTTTCGTGGTTGGTGAGCGTTAAAATGTTCACAAAAGTTAAGGTGTTTGGCTAGGAATTGATACTTGAATTTGCTACAGGTATCTGTAGTAGACCAGTTTTTTTGAAGGGGAGTGTGTAATGGACATGGAAATGTGTAAAAATTACTCTCATTCGCTTTCCTTGATGTGTTGGGAGAGTGTGTTTGAAACGGCATTCTAATTTCTTTCTTTGTTTGTTTCCCCAAGTTTAATCATCTGTTGATATCTGTAATATTATATTTCATTTCCCCAATTTAATTGTCTGTAATCATTGGAAAGGAGATGTGTTTTGATCGCTCTGGGCTTCTGTATTTTTCCTGTGGGGGCGGGGGAGCGTGTTGCTCGCGGTTCGTTATTTCACTTTGGACTGACTGGCAGCCAGCAACACCGTGTCCGCTTCCTTTCTTTTCATCTCCTCTTACAGGTAAAAATAACGTTGCAACCAGTGTTGTAGTCGAGTCACTAAACCTCGAGTCCGAGTCGAGTCTCGAGTCCCCAGTGTTCGAGTCCAAGTCCAAGTCCGAGTCACCAAAGAAAAGTCGAGTCGAGTCCGAGTCGAGTCCCCATTACCTGAGTCCGAGTCAAGTCCCTATTACTCGAGTCCGAGTCATCAAGGTTGAGTCTGAGTCGAGTTCCAAGATGGCTCCAGTGATCCACTCGGGCACAGTCAAAGATCTGACATACAAATAAAAAAGGTCTACATTAAACAAAAATGACACAGCTGTCACCATTTCAAAGGGAGTTTATTTACTTTGTGACACGATAGCCAAACAAATGCACACCCACACACTCGCACACATGCACGCGCAAGCATGCGCGCACACACACATTTTTAGAACAGTCTGAATTTCTTTGACATTCTGAACACTGGATGTGCTTCAAAACACATTTGATAGCTGTGAATAGCATGCTATTAGCAAATGGTGGAAACAGTATACAGAAGTAAGTTCCACAGCATACAATACATTCATAAAAACTAGTCAAAAGACATTGTCTCTCAGGAATAGTTAGGAACAAAAGGCTGGTGGCACTAGTTTTAAGCATACACGTTGCATTTCAAAAACATAAGATCTGACAGCATGGAACTACTCAACCTTGCACGGTGAGGCCTCATCAAAATGCCTCCATGACTAAATACCCTTTCAATGGGCGCACTGGAGGTAGGGATAGAGAATACCTGTGTGGCAATCTGATAGAGGGTAGGGAATTTGGATGTGTTTTGCTGCCAAAACCTGAGGCACGGGACTGAGTCAGAGTCCTGCTCAGCGATCAAGTTGAGGTATGCAGTCAACTGAGCCTGGCCAGACGGCTTCTTCTCGGTGGAGGAGGGAGTCCTCCTATAGTGGGAGAACATTCTCAACTGCTTCTCAGGAGGAGACTCTAAAAGTTCACCTTCCCCTAGTCCTGTTGCTTCCGCTGCATCTGCTGTTGATACCGCTTGCTTGTCACCCTCTGCCTTTATATACTCTGAAATGAGAGGGGGCATGGGGGACTCATTACAAATATGTTATTGACTAGGCCTACATGACAAATGACACGTCTATGTGCTTTATTGTAACACCTTCAATGATATAAACATCACAACAATCAAATAGTTAATCACTTAACTAACATTAATCAAAACATTTCTCACCTTTGATCTCAGTCTTCAGCACATCTTTGACGTCACTGTCCAGCTGCACATCATGTTCTAGCCGCTGGAAGCCAAATGCTGGGTCCAACACAGATGCTATGAAGTAGGCATTGGTGAAAGGAAATTTGGTGGGGCCTCTTCCTTCAGCCGGCTCACATCCTGGTATCTTGACTGCACTGAAAACGTCTGCAAACCTTGTTTTCAAGGAGCTCTCCAGAGCTCTCACCAGAGGCCCACAGTATCTGGCTTTTCCTCTTATTTCCTGCAGGTAACAGCGCAGAGTGAGGACACAGGGCACAATCACACTGACGGTGACAGTAGTCTCACCCTGAGTTAGGTTGGTTGCCTCTAAGAACGGATCAAGAACTTCGATCAGTTCTTTAAGCTGAGCATACTCTCGCGGGGATAAGATAAGGCTTTTGTGCCCCACTGATTCCAACACACTGGACAGCTTTTGCATGTCTAAATGCACATAAGCCTTCACCTGCTTCAGAGTGGAATTCCATCGTGTGGCATTCGCTGTTGGAATTGTTGCATCACCAGAACACGCTTCAAAGCAGTCTTTAAACGAGGTGCCACTGTGGAGGAGGTTGGCTGCACGGGATAGCTTTGCTAGGGTGCTTGACAGCCCACTGGTGTCTTTCAGACCATCTTTTATGACAAACTGCAGTGAATGTGTGAAGCATGATAGTCTCTGCATCTTACAGTTCTCAGCCAAAGTGTCATTGACTGTCTGTTGATCTTCTGGCATCAGGTCTTGCCATATTTCATCATCCTCCTCAAATGTGCTGGGATCATGAGCTTCAGCATCACAAGGATCCTCTAGGGGAAAGCTGGCCTGGAAAGCTTTTCTCATGTTGGATGCATTGTCAGTTATGACAAAGTTGATCTTGTCCTTAATCAGGTATTCTTCAGCACAGCATTCAAACATCATTGCAATCTTCTCTCCTGAGTGTTTCCCATGCACTCTTTTGCAGGAAAGAAGATATGACTGAAGGCTGAGTTCCTGTTTTTTTTATCCATTGCCACTGTGTGTGCTGTCACTCCAAGGAATGACTGCATCTTTCGATCACTCCAAATGTCTGTGGTAACAGCAACACTCGATGCTTCTGCCAGCTGGCTCTTTATCTGTTCTTTCTTGACTTCCACCATTCCTGGAATGGTCACAGAGGAAATTGTGGATCTTGCTATGGGCCGGTACTGAGGGTCCAGGACATGCAGGAAGTGCTTGAAGTCCTCGTTGTCAACGATGGAGAGTGGCAAGCAGCACTTAATGATTAGATCTTTTACAAGGGCATCACTTATAGCCTTCTGACGTGGATGTTTGAGGTCGTACATCCTTTGCTGTCCATCATTTAAAAATGATGTGATAGTCTTCTGACCTGGAGCAGCTGGCATCACATCTGAAGCAGTGGAGGCACGGTATTCTTGGAACCTAGGGGAAGATAGGATACACACTTTAGCTTGCTGATGCCAAACTGTTTCAAGTAATCTTTCTCACAGCAAAAAATGTGTAACGTTATAGCTATAACAATATGCAATAACAATACAAATGTTACACATTATACACATAGTGGTTTGAACCATAACCAGTTAAGTTACATATTTAGTTATCTATATAACTAACATTACCATATTAGTAGATTAACTAATGTAAGCAAGCTGGATAAATGAAAAGTATGAGAAAAGATACATAATTTATGAGACTAACAGGACAGGGATTAATTAGCAAAACCCAGTCATTTAATTATTGATTTAAGTATGTTACATGCTACCTAGCTGAGCTTTAACTCTCTATCCTCCGTGAGTCTGTATGTTTATTCTGTATGGGTCAGGGAGGGTGTGATTTTGTTAGAAGATAGAGCCAGTTCATAGTACTGTTCAAAAGCTACGTCGCGCGTGTCTATTTTTAGAATTTGGCACAGCCAATGCTGCATATATGCAAAGAAAAATATCCCCATATTTACAGTAGCCTATGCGGTGTCACCAATCACGATACGGTTCGGTAGTTTTCGGTACATCGGGGGGAAAATGCCACATCCGTCAAATCTTGTACCGTCTCCAGCTCTCAAGAAAACCAGTGGCGGCATCCACATTAGCTTTCTTCAATTAGTCCATTTAGCGAGTGATAGCCTACAATTATTTTTATTTGCATTGTAAAGTTGTGCACATTTTATCAACATTATTTGTGGATGCATATTGGCTAGACTTCTTCCTTCTCCGCACTTGGAGAATATTCATGGCGGAGATCTGCAATGTGCGGATTTGTTATTGCTAGTTAAGATAAATGCTAACACGGTAGTTCAGAGTGGTGTGTTTTTTCCGTTAAGTGTATGCTACTTGGTAATTAGCTAAATGATAAATAGGAAAAATCAGTTTTAATCTCCCTATAACACGAAGACGCTGCGTGTTACTTACCAATTCATCATTAGTGAGATGGATGGCACGCTCGTACCGAAAGCGAACCGTACTGTGACTTTTCTGTGCAATGCTGCATTAGCATGCTAACAGTAACGTTACTTAACTTACCTATACAATCTCACTTGGTTCTAGTGATATGATATACCCGCCACACGACCTAACCCAACGGTTCTAGTGATATGATATACCCGCCACACGACCTGACCCAACATCTTGGACCAGTGGTTGAGTTACTTCAGAGGCTATTGTTACCGTAGCTAGATAGCTAGCTAGCTAACGTTAACTGATCACCAACCATATCGTCAACTGACTGCATATCACTTACTTTTCTGGGTGCGTCCTTGACAGATGTCTGTTGAAGTTTGAGGTTGTCCCGGTCTTCTCCTCAATAGTTCGTTTACATATCGAACATCTAGCAGTGATCTTGCTGGAATTTGTTGTAAAATCTGTGCAAGCAAAGCGCACAATTCGGGGCGTCTCTTTAGGCATCTTCGCGCTACTGAACATGACGGTATGCACGCCACGTGAATCCGCATGTAGGTGGAACACACGTGCCTGCCCTTACACGAAATTGAATAATGTTACAGTATTAATATAGCTATCAATATATTTTAATAGGGCCTATTATTTAAAAAAAATCTAACAAAAACAGTCTTTATCAATTAAAAAGTCACGAGTCCGGGTCTCCAACTTCCGAGTCCGAATGCAGTAAATTCGCGAGTCCGAGTCCAAGTCCGAGTCATCAGTGCTCAAGTCCAAGTCGAGTCACGAGTCATGAAAATCAGGACTCGAGTCGGACTCGAGTCCGAGTCCTGGACTCGAGTACTACAACACTGGTTGCAACATGTTTAATGTACAAATGTTTTCCATGTTACAAGGAACACGCTGATTGTAAAATATCTGTGTCAAGGGTAATTTCACTAAGTGGACTTAGTTTAAACATGAAAGTGTAATTAAGAGTTAAAATTCATGTAAAAATTCAAGTCAAATTGCTCAAGTCAAGGCAAGGGACAGCAAACTAATTTTCTTGGTTTAATTTGCTTGCCAAAGACTAAATTTACCTGCGTTTAGTGACTGGCTAGCGTTCAAGGTAAACTGGCACTTTTTATGTGGCTGTCTCATCAGTGTTAGTAAGTGTCACTCGAAGCAATATAGTCCTCAGTGCGTGCTATATTGACCGAGAGATATGAGTTCTAAATTTCTAATTGTTCTAAAGTTTCTAAGTTATAAATAAAAAGGCCGTACTAAATTGTCCCTAGGTGTGTGTGTGTGTGTGTGTGTGTGTGTGTGTGTGTGTGTGTGTGTGTGTGTGTGTGTGTGTGTGTGTGTGTGTGTGTGGGCGGGCGTGTGTGCTCTGTGATGGCCTGGTGGCCTGTCCAGGGTGTCTCCCCGCCTGCCGCCCAATGACTGCTGGGATAGGCTCCAGCACCGCCGCGACCCTGAGAGCAGGATAAGCGGTTTGAATAATGGATGGATGGATGGATGAAAGTGTTAGTGCAGTTGTTGCACGCTTGCTAGTTTGGGTCACGCAGCTGGAGGATGATAGAAACGTGTCCAGCGGCGTTCAGTAAGAAAGGGGGTTTTGTCTGTATTCATTGTTTATGGTATTTAAAAACCATGTCAATGTGTGACAAGTATGCCCTTTGTTTAAAGGTGAACATGTATGTAATGTATGCTCGTTCATTACACTTTGGACTTGAAGCCAGCAAGATCGTGTCCACTTCATTTCTTTTCATCTCCTCTTACAGAGGCGGAACACTAGGATCTGTGGGTTTTAGTGGCATGTATAACTGAGTGTCATCAGCATAAAAATGGTAAAACACATCGTGATTTTGAATGACCTGGCCAAGGGGCAGCATGTACATAGAAAACAGAAGGGGGGCAAGAACTGAGCCTTGAGGGACACCACAACTCAACCGAGCCATCGAGGAAGTAGTTACCCAGAATAACAGAAAAAGTTCTGTTGGTGAGGTAAGAACATACTAAACCAAGAGCCAGGCTATTGATGCCAACCCAAGTCTCTAAGCGATGTAAGAGGATGTTGTGATTGATTGTGTCAAAAGCAGCACTTAAATCTAAAAAACTAAAATCGAGCAGTCACCTCTGTCTGCAGTCAGCAGTAGGTCATTAGTGACCTTAACTAGAGCTGTCTCGGTACTATGAAATGCTCTAAAATCAGAATGGAAACTGTTAAAAACACCATTAGTGTTCATAAAAGAAATCAATTGAGATGCAGTTACTCTCCAGAACCTTAGATTAAAAAAAAAAAGACAATTTGGATGCTACTTATTATGCAGACTTATTTGCTTGGTGTTCAGTTTACCAACCCCTTGAAACAGTTTGGGATATTGTCTCTGTATCTCTAATTTGATGTTTGTCACCATGGATATGTTTGTACCCACTCTCAGCACACCTAGCCCTAGTTTTCCTACTAAGCAGTGGCTCTCCACATCTTTGTATTACTGTGAACTCTATCTTCATGTTGCATTTACCTATCCCTTTTTGGCATTTGAACAAACCTTTTACTGGTAGGTGCACCTTTGAAGAATAGGGGTACAAGGGTTTGGTAACTGCCTTGGAGGAGGCACATTTTCTCTTTTTCTCTTTAAGCATTTCCCATGTGTTCTCGTCCACTACTTGATGCACCTGAGTCAATTCACATGAGTAGATCTACTCCACCATCGTTAAATGTAACCCTTTCTGTGTTTGAGTCATCTTCAATCACAAATGCATAGTGTCTGTCTTGACCCTCTGATTCAATGTATTTCACTGTCTGCCTGTCGTTACCTTTTGATTTGCACATCTTAGCAAGTGGTCTTTTCCATTGCATTTTCTGCATGCTTGCATTCTCACTGGGTAGGCTGGGTCCTTGGTGAAGTGATCTCCATGTCCACATCAGAAATACACTTTATCAGATTTCTCTTTTACTTCCCCATGATATTTCGATTTCTTTCTCTACAATTTCCCCTGTATCACTCCCCTCAGTGCTGCCACTGTCGCTCACCTTCATTGCCATTATCTGTGTCTCCACTGTCTCTCGCTGCACTGCTATCTCCAGAGTGCATGCCAACACCACTCTTGGCTCCTGCAACAACTTTCTTTGTACATAATTCAAAGTGCATCTGCTTAGCACTGCCTCTCTTATTTGATTATCCATGTCAACATCAAATGCACAGTCTCTAGCAGCCTGGCGTAATCTGGTTACAATCTGCTGCACGGTTTCCCCTTTCTATGTTGTCTAGTAGAAAATTTGGCGAGTGAACCCGGAATTCACTTGCGGTATAAAGTAGGCATTCAGTTCTGCGACTGCCACATCATAATCCGCTGGTCCTTCAGTGTTGGACAGAGTCGAAAAAACAACCTGTATGCAAGTACCTGCATGCTGTAGAAGTAAAGCTCGTCGTCTTTGTTTCACCAAAGCTTCCAAGTCATCAGACAGAATCAAGCCTTTTCCATCTGCACACAGATTGAATGCTATTAGCCATCTTGTCCATCGTGGTCCCAGTGTAGCAGGCTCATTGTAGCAGTTTAACTTTGGGACGGAGTTGTCCATCTTTCTCGATTACCTAACTTAACTTTTCAGATTTAACTATACTTGAGAATTGCCATCATCATCTCTATTGTTTGATATTAACTGGATATAACACAAATTAAGTCTCTGGTTTTCATTTATCCCTGTGATGGCCTGGCGGCCTGTCCAGGGTGTCTCCCCGCCTACCGCCCAGTGACTGCTGGATTAGGCTCCAGCATCCCCGCGACCCTGAGAGCAGGATAAGCGATTTGGATATCTGTGTGCCCTCACTCCTCGCAAGCCCAGCGTTGACCCATGCTAATTACATCAGCAGTATATGACATCGGCCTCCATAGGCTGTTGATAGGCTTCTCTCAAATTTTCAGGAGGTCCTCAAAAAATAGTAAAATGAGTTTACACACCATGTGTCAGGTGTGTGTATTACGCCTACATACACACACTTTTGCTCTATGGTACCCTCACCTTCTATACAACGTTTGGTGGATTTTTCGTTGGCACAGACTGGCTTAGAAGTTTTTTTCTGTTTGGTTACAGTAGTCATGTTGGGGCTGGGTATGATGGGTATCAGTGACCAAAGGTCTACAGAGAATGTTGTGTCTTTCTCTGCGGAACCATCTTTGATATGACAATACACAAGATTCACTCCTGCAATTTAAACCTGAGTCTATTCGTGAAGAAAAAAAAATCCAAGATGGCGGCACGCTGGACACAGCGGCTACTGCGGCTCACTGCTCAGTGTTGTGTTTTCTTTGTTAGTTATATGTTAGTTTTAAGTTTATTTACAAGTGCAGGCTATGCGCTCTTCTACAGCCGTTAGGAACTTTTAAGCCTCGGAACGGATTACTCACCTCCCTCCACCATCACGGACAATTTCCCCACCGATATTATCCGCTCACCGGTCTCGCAGTGGAAACGCTGCCCCCGTCGGCAACGTAAACAGAAAAGGGGGAAACGAGGCGGGCTACATGCTAAGCTACGTAGCGCTCCCTTCAAAGTTTCCCTCCCCCGCATCTTCATGGCTAATGTCCGATTGTTAGCTAATAAAATGGACGAGATAAGACTCAGGCTGTCCTCTCTGAAAAGGCTGCAGAACTGCTGTGTGCTGATGTTTATGGAGACTTGGCTCAACAGCAACGTAGCCGACTCGGCAGCCGAGCTAGCGGGCCGCACAGCCTTCCGTGCCGACAAGACAGTGGACTCCGGCAAGATCCGCGGAGGAGTTTTTAAAAACAAAAATATTTCTAGTCTTCCCCCTTATCACACCCGATTAACCCAATGGCATATGGCCGGAACTCTTGTCGTATAACTCCCCTGGCTCACGTTTCGTAACACCAGCTTCCTTCAAACTCGTGTCGGCTGCTCTCGCTATTTTACACGCTGCAGCCTCGCATGGATTGCATCACCTTCAGGCGGCGAAGGAAGCGTAGGGAGAATGCTTTCAGTTCGCTTGGCTGCAGGCGCCCGGGTGGGCCAGAGGGGTCGCTGGAGAACGACGAGTTCCCCAACACTACACCGATCTACACCCACTATCCCTCGGGTAAGGGTGGCCTAATGAATGCCTTACCCCGTGGACGCTCTGGCCGTGACCGGTTACGGTGAGTCTGGGATACGAACCTCCCGCCACATGACGAGCGGACTGCAAGAACGGCGGTTTATTCCGCTCGGCCACCAGAGCGGGCCAGGAGGAGGTTTGAGTATTTATGTCAATAACTCTTGGTGCAACAATAGGTTAGGTGACCACACCTCCTCCACCCTGACCCTCAGCACAGGTGCCCCTCAAGGCTGTGTTCTGAGCCCCCTCCTTTTCTCCCTCTTTACTGACGACTGCCTGCCAACTCACCCTTCTGTTATAGTTAAATTTGGAGATGACGCCACAGTCATTGGCCGTATCACCAACCATGATGAGACAGCCTACAGGGACGAGACTCAGCACCTCACATCATGATGTACTAACAACAATCTTGTCCTCAATGTGCAGAAGACGAAGGACCTGATTGTGGACTTCAGGAGGTCTAGAAGCTGCAGCCACTCCCCCATACACATCAATGGGGTGGAAGTTGAGTGTGTTTCCAGCTTTAAAATCCTTGGAGTCCACATGAGTGAGGAACTTCCCTGGACATTAAACACACAGGCTCTGGTGAAAAAGGCCCAACAACACCTGCATTTCCTGAGGAGGCTGAGGAGCGCCCGTCTATCCCCAAAATTCTCATCAACTTCTACCACTGCACCATAGAGAGCATCCTGACCGGCTGCATCTCAGTGTGGTACGGCAACCGCACCTCAGAAGACTAGAAAGCTCTGCAGCGGGTCGTCAAGGCGGCCCAGCATATCACCGGTACCCAGCTCCCAGCCATAAAAGACATTTATCACAAACACTGCCTTTGAAGCGGTCTGAGCATCAGCAGAGATCCCACCCACCCCAACCATGGACTGTTCTCCCCCCTGCGCTCTGGGAGGCGCTACAGGAGCCTCAGAGCCCGCACTACCAGGCTCAAAAAACGCTTCTTTCCACAAGCTGCTGCCCACCTGAACCTGGCCACCCACTGAATGTCTGTAGATATTTTTAAATATTTTGTACTCTTGCTCTTTTTTTTAACTTATTTTTAGCTTTTGGTCTTCATGTGTGTATATCTTATACTCTGTTTGCTGTGTTTGTCTGTGTCTGTCTTGCACTGTTTGGTGAAACCACAGCCCTCATTTCATTTTTAACATGTGCCTGCACATTGTTTTTAATGACAATAAACTGAATTGAATTGAATTGAAAAGCCATATTACTTTTCTGTATCAGATTTATTTAATATTTTCACAGATGACCGATAACAATAAAATATTCCAATATGGATGCAAGTTACAAAATTTAAATGGCGGGTAAAATTACACTCCTAAAAACATCTTTTTAAAGATTTTTTTTAATAAATTGCCACAATGTTTGTAATTTGGCATTTTGCATGGTACATTTCTTACTTGCATATACATTCTATGCCCATTTTTTTATTTTAAATTTTTGTCTTCTTTCTTCTTTTTTTTAGCAAATCCATAGAGCTACATATAAATGTAGGAATATTTCTATTACATTAAACACGGAGACAAAGTTTAATATTAGGGCATTTGGTTTGCAGTCGTCAGTTGGAGCTGCCCCTACCCCACCTAACTAATGTACACAAACTAACACAGACAAACTATACCTCCAAATACTCACTCTGACTTCCTCTTCTCATTGCATGTGTTTTGGATTTGAATATCTCCAAGGAGTTGTTTAAAATAAACAAAAACATCGAACAGGGTCAGAGGTCAGGGTGTAGACATGCAGAAAAAGGCTAAAATTGTCAGGCTTGTCCTGATGCCAAAGTAAAAGCAATACAGAGAAGTTATACACCAAATCAAAGTTCATGTTCTGTGGATTGCAGAGAGCATAAACACGTTATTTGTCCTTTTTGTTCCAGGAAAAAATGTTGCACTAATATAGCTGCTGTTTTTTACATTTTGAAAATGAGTTTAAACACCTTCTTAGTCTCCCACACTGGTATACTTTTCATGCCTAAGTATACTGTATATACTTAAAGAACACTGTTATTTTTGTAAGGATTTTTATATTACTGATTCAAGTTGAAATGCATGCATTTCCCCATATGATTGCAAAAAAATAAGGATGGAAAAAAAAACTAAGAAAATTGATTTTAATGAAAAGACCAGGTGACTTTTTAATTGCTCCTACAGGCTAACAAGCTGATTCTTGGTTTGTGTGATTATGTGCAGTGGTGCAAGGTTTATGGTTATGGTTAGAGACTGAATCTGTTTCTGTGTGTTTTGTGTGTTTGTGCAATTCTAAGACTGTCTGTTTACAAATTATATTAACAATAATAATAGTAATAATAATGGGCGGTACGGTGGCGCAGTGGTTAGCGCGGTCGCCTCACAGCAAGAAGGTCCTGGGTTCGAGCCCCAGGTAGTCCAACCTTGGTGGGTCATCCCAGGTCATCCTCTGTGTGGAGTTTGCATGTTCTCCCCATGTCTGTGTGGGTTTCCTCCGGGGGCTCCGGTTTTCTCCCACAGTCCAAAGACATGTAAGTCAGGTGAATTGGCCGTACTAAATTGTCCCAAGGTATGAATGTTTGTGTGTGTGTGTGTGTGTGTGTGTGTGTGTGTGTGTGTGTGTGTGTGTGTGTGTGTGTTTCTTGGCCCTGTGATGGCCTGGCGGCCTGTCCGGGGTGTCTCCCCGCCTGCTGCCAAAAGACTGCTGGAATAGGCTCCAGCATCCCGGCGACCCTGAGAACAGGATAAGCGGTTCAGCTAATGGATGGATGGATAGTAATAATAATGCGTTTTATTTATACAGTACTTTTCAAATACTCAGATGGTTTACATATGATAAAATAAACATAAAAGCAGCACATCCAAAGCATAAAACAATATTAATCACCCATTAAAAGCAATTCTGAAGAGGTGAGTTTTGATTAATGATTTGAACGTGGACAGATCGGCGCAGTCTCTGATGTGTTTGGGGAGGGGGCAGCTATGAAGAAGGCTCTGTCACCCCATATCCGGTGCTTTGTCCTTTATGGTGGTGACATAAGGTTGACATCAGAAGAGCGAAGGCTGAGGAAAGGAGTATGGTAGTGGAGCAGGTCGGTGAGGTAGGAGGGAGCCTGGTTATGGAGGGCTTTGTGGGTGAAGAGAAGGACTTTGAATGGGATCCATTGTGGAACAGGGAGGCAGTGGGGGTTATGGAAAATAGGTGTGATATGGTCACAGGAGCGAGAGTGGGTGAGCAGGTGAGCAGCAGAGTTCTGGATGTACTGGAGTTTGTTTAGGACTTTGGATGATGAGCCATAGAAAATGCTGTTGAAGTAGTCAATTCTGGATATGATGAAGGCATGAATCAAATTTTCGGCAGCAGAGAAAGAGAGTGATAGGTGGAGACGGGCTATGTTTTTTAGGTGGAAAAATGCAGTTCTGGTGATTTGATTGACATGGTGTTCAAAGGAGAGGTTGCTGTTGAAAATGATTCCAAGGTTGCAGATGTTTGGGGCAGAGCGGAGGGGGCAGAGTGGAGTTAACGATAGTAAGGCAGAAGTGTGAGTGGTTTTGGTAAGGGATTTGGGACTGATTATTATAAAGTCAGATTTATCACAGTTAGTTTGAGGAAGTTGGCTTGCATCCATGATTTAATTTCATTGAGGCAGTTGGTCAGACAAGTTGTAGTGGTGATGGATTTAGTGGAGATGTAGAGCTGGACATCATCGGCATAACAGTGGAAGTGGAGACCGTGATGACCTATGATGTTACCAAGGGAGGGCATGTAATGGATGAACAGGAGAGAACCAAGCACTGAACCCTGGGGGACACCTTGGGACAGAGGAGTGGTGAAGGAGGTGCAGTTGTTGATGCTGATGAAGTGTTCTCTGTTTGTGAGACATAACTTTAGCCAGGTGAGGGCAGTACCAGAGATGTTGAGGGAGGATTCAAGGCACAAGAGAAGAATGGTGTGGTTGATGGTGTCACAAGCTGCACTGAGGTCGTGGAGGACGAGAATGCTGAGATGGTCAGAGTTTGCGGCGAGGAGGAGGTCATTAGTGACTTTAAGGAAGGCTGTATGTATGTGTACAGCAGCCAAGTTTTTATAAGTATTTACCCAATACAGTCATACTGTAAAATCACTCACAGTCCTTCAAAATAGGCCATAAGTTTAAAACCCCAATCAAAACACCCACTGCACTGATTGTTGCATTCATTCATTCATTCATCTCCAGCTGCTTCTCCGGGGTAGGGTCGCAGTGGCAGCAAGCTAAGTAGGGCACTCCAGATGTCCCTCTCCCCAGCAATACCCTCCAGCTCCTCCTGGGGGATCCCAAGGCATTCCCAGGCCAGATTGGACATGTAGTCCCTCCAGCGAGTTCTGGGTCTACCCCGGGGTCTCCTCCCAGTTGGCCATGGCCGGAAAACCTCCAAAGGAAGGCTCCCAGGAGGCATCCTAATCAGATGCCCGAACCACCTCAACTGGCTCCTTTCGACGTGAAGGAGCAGCGGCTCTACTCTGAGCTCCCTCCAGATGTCCGAGCTCCTCACCCTATCTCTAAGGCTGAGCCCGGACACTCTAAGGAGGAAACTCATTTCAGCCACTTGTATCCATGATCTCACCCTTTCGGTCACTACCCAAAGCTCATGACCATAAGTGAGGGTTGGAACGAAGATTGACTGGTAAATTGAGAGCTTTGCCTTCCGGCTCAGCTCCCTCTTCACCACAACGGTCTGGTACAACGTCTGCATTACTGCTGATGCTGCACCAATCCGCCTGTCAATCTCCCGCTCCATACTAACCTCAGTTGTGAACAAGACCCCGAGATACTTGAACTCCTTCACTTAAGGCAACAACTCATCCCCAACCCGGAGGGAGAAATTCACCATTTTCCAGTAGAGAACCATGGCCTCAGACTTGGAGGTGCTGGCTCTCATCCCGGCCATTTCACACTCAGCTGCAAACCGCTCCAATGCATGCTGGAGGTCGCGTTCTGATGAAGCCAACAAAACCACATCATCTGCAAAGAGCAGAGATGCAATTCTGAGGTTCCCAAAATGGACACACTCCTCACCTTGGCTGCACCTTGAGATCCTGTCCATGAATATCACAAACAGAATCGGAGACAAGGGACAACCTTGGCGGAGTCCAACACCCACCGAAAACGTGTTTGGCTTTGTGCCCAGAATGTGGACACAACTCTCACTTTGGTTATACAAGGACCAGATAGCTTGTAGCAACTGCCCCGGTACCCCATACTCCCGCAGTACCCCCCACAGAGTGCCCCAGGGTACACGGTCATAAGCCTTCTCCAAGTCCACAAAACACATGTAGACTGGCTGGTCAAACTCCCATGTCCCCCTCAGCATTTCCGCAAGGGTAAAGAGTTGGTCCGTTGTTCCACGGCCAGGATGGAATCCGCGTTGTTCCTCCTGGATCCGAGGTTCAACAGTCGGTCCGAGGCTCCTTTCCAGCACCCTAGAGTAGACTTTCCCAAGGAGGCTGAGCAATGTGATGCCCTAATAACTGGAGCACACCCTCCAGCCCCCCCTTCTGATTGTTGCAATCAAATTTTATGTGTAGCGATTTCAAATGAATCCAGCAGAAGAGGGGCTTTGTGGATTGGACCATTGCCACTTTGCAGCCTTCATTCCAAATTCATTCACAAACACACATAACTTTTTCTGTGGCCTTTGTAAAGTGAAACCTGTTTTGCTATTGGCACACACCAATGAATGAGACAGTGAGAAGGTTGGCATAGAGCCCAGTGCACACAAGTGTGTCCCCTCGTGTTACATATAGGGTCCCATGTGAGGTCTTATCCTTCAGCGTCACTGAATGACCTACCTTAAAAAAAATCTCCCACTACCAAATAATTGCTCCATTTCTACCATACAACAGTCCTACAGTCTCTAAATCTACTCAAAGATACATGCAATCGACAATAAATCTGTAGGCCTGAGAGATGCATGGGAATTGTTACTCAGTGTGGCACCGCTGCCGGAGCTGAGCAGCCAACTATCTCTTCTGTTGGAGAACTGCAACTCAGCAAAAAATAGACAGGCTTAGTCTCTTGTCAAATTCCATGGGGGAGAGGAGGGGCTGCAATTCGATGCATACTTTGCTGATAGGTGCGGGTTGCCAGCCTGGCATACCGGGCTTTGGCGATAGGGGATAACAGAGGGTCCATCTGAACAGCCACGGATTAGTAACATGAAGCGCCACACATTTTATTTTTTGCTTCATTCAGGGAAACAGGAATTGGCAGATAGAACGAATTCACAAGCAGACTTTGGTCGACTCACCTTACTAGCAGGGAGTGAAGGTCGGGAGCAGTCAAGCCTCATTTTACCGGCCTGGTCAACCTCCTTTCAAACCAACTGTCAATATGCAACACAGCTGAGCAGCTGGGTCTCGCTGCTGTCAAAGCTATACAACAGAGTTCATGGCAAAAGACAAATGTGTTCACTTGCAGCCTTTCAAGTAGTCTTCCGTCTTGCGCCTTGCAGCCTTGCGTTCTGCAACCCTATTCTCTCATTTGAAAGAAGTCGAATTATTTATCTTTTTCGGGTGCATAAGTAAAGATTTTCAAAATTTACTTCTATAAAAGCATACATGTGTTTTAACCACCACATGCAGTATAGTGGTTTTCGTCCACAATTAAGTTTTACAAATCTGGTGTGCATAGTGTCAGTCTGAGCTCTTCACATGAACGTTTCATGCACAAGAAACAGAAACACCCCTAAAGTGATAGCACACTATCTGACTGTATTTTGGTCAAGGCTCAATGAGACCAGTGCTGTTTCAAACCACTCCATGTCACCATAAAGGAGAGAGGCACCAAGGATGAATAAATGATAAGTAGATTCAGGAGCTTTGTGTAAAAGCAGTTTGAGGACAACATTACAGAAATGATACATTGAAATAAGAGCTTAAGCTATTGGTAGAGAACACTAACGTGAACTCGCACATAAGAATTGGATAACAAAATGAACAAGTACCAAATGTCTGGCATTGGCAAATGAAGTTAAATTAGTATTATTCCAAATTTGATACGACTGACCATTATAGAGTTCTATTAAAACTGTTTGTGAGATCGCTGCCGCCTGTTAAGTTTCACAATAGTAAAATGTGTATTGAATTTGCATATATATGTGTGTGTGTGTGTGTAAGAACATATATATATATATATATATATATATGTGTGTGTGTGTGTGTGTGTGTGTTCTTACATTTGACACAAAACATTGCATGATGAAAAATAACATCATTATATTGTCCCAGTACATAATTTGTGCATGTATCAACATTTCCAAAACACGTTTCAGGTTTCTTCATATTCGTTTTTTTTTTTATCTTGAAGACAGCACATATAAATCGAGCCCTTCTGCACCTCTCCAACTCTCCGGTGTATTCTAGACATCTTGGAAGCAACGTACAACCAATAAATGTCTTTGTCTCAGACGAATGCAAGGGATTATCGAACCATGCCATAACGGACCTTACTGATGTTTAAACTCAAAAACGAAGTTGAGGTATAGTTTCTACGGTATACATCTTTTGCATTTCCTATTCCCCAGATACATGCAGAACTTTATCAAAGCTGTATCCGAATACTTTATAACGTCTCTTGCCAAAGTCGAAATCTCCAGGGTTTGCAAAGCTACAGAGAGGTACTTGTATAATCCCCCTTTTTTATTGTTTTTTTTTTGTCTCCAGTGATTATATTTTTTTTCTTCATAAAATCAACAGGCTTGTTTATCTTCAATCTTCCTCATAGCACTCTTAATATGCCAGCATCAGCAGAGGCAAGCAACACAGTTAAGCATGTGACTTTTTTTCTAAGAGGTATCTGGTTCTGTCCATGTGACTGGAGGAAAGCCTGCTAGATTCCATTACCCTCGGTAAACAGAGAGGTGGGGGTTCTGGGTTGGAGATGGGGCAGTAAAGAGGCAGATCTAGTTACCTGGAGAAAATGTCTGTTGGGAGCACATGATTGTACGTAAATTTATTATACGGGGGCTCTGACCCTTAAATGGTAAACAAACACACACACACACACAAGTGTACACGAGCCATACATGTAGTCTGTAGTGTACACATGCACAAATACATACACACACACACGAGCATACACATAAACATACAAATACATAATGAAATTCCCTACCTATATAGCCCCCCCCCCCATGGTAGTGATTAATTATCCGGGACCATGGATTTGGCAACAGACAACTCCATTTTTAAGGAATGCTTTACACTAGATGTCTATCTGAACAGATTTCCATGGGGTATATTAGATTAGTTTAGTCAGTGAATGCCTGTCTATGTTGAAGCAGGGAGCTTACTGTAGAGATAATGAAACCTATCAGTTTTGTTGTTGTCCTTTGGGCTTTCAGACTTCACTTCGGAAAGCCACTGCTCTTAAAGGCAAATCAACAGGCTGCTTTCTTTTCTACGCCTGTCCTGTGTTTCTATGCCATGTATGTTTCAGATCCGTCTTGTGCTAGAACATAATGGCCATATGCGAAACTTTAACAAACAGCCTGTACATAAATATAGTAATGAATCGCCGATGAATTACCTGCATTAATTGAAATACATAAGAACACAAGTAAACACTAAGGTAAGATGCAGATGAAATGGATTTTATGAACCTTGTAGGGAAACTACATTGTGCAGCTGCAGCAGCGAACAGACTCAAAACAGTGCTGATCTAAACTGCATGAGGTAAGAAATGATACAGTAACACAAAGACAGTGCAAACTACGTATAACGACATGGTATTGTTAATAGTGCAGTATAGATGCATTTTATGCTCATTGTGTAGCCAAGTGTAAAGGTAGAAATCGCTTTGGGCCAGAGGGAGTATCTATTCATGCACACGGGATCTGCCCTTATCACTACTATCGTAAAACATGATGGTAGAGCCAAACTGATGATGTGCATTCAGCACTTGGAATACAGGTGTAAGTAAGCCAAATCTTTATTATTCATGACCAGTAAGCTCCATCTCCATATCTTGTATACTACTGAATGACATTATTGCAGAAAGGGGGTTATGTGTGTGTGTTTTTACCGTTTTTACTCCCCAAACTCATTGCAATATGATAATGAACTACAAGAGTTAATTGAACTGGAGTGAATTGCTGATGCAAGGTAAAGCCTATTTGGAGAATCATCCTGAAATAAATAGATTAATTATTGTCATCGCGGGTAACAATATGTGAAATATAGATATCAACGTTTATCACAACGACTCAGTGTTCAATCAAAACCGCTGTCTTTCTGAGTTCATTCGCTCTCCGTGCAAGTAGCAACACAAACATGCTCCTCAACTATTGGTTCAAATCATTAAAAACCCCTGTTCCACAGCCAATCATTAACGAGCTGTGATCCGCATGCGGTGTGCCTCGGTAAAAAGCCATGCGATGAAAGCCTTGCGCTGATTGGCTCACGCGGACGATCAGCTGACGGCGGAAAATGGATAAATAGTCGTGAGACGCGTTTCGGACGCTGCAGGCAGTACGAATGTGGTAGCGGTACGTACGTGAGTTTATGTCAAACCAAAGGGGAGAGCCGCCTCGGCTGTTGTGTGATGTGTGTATGTGCTTATTTATGAAACTTCATCAGAATTAATGTATTAAAGGCTCAACGGAAGCACGAAAGGTAAGTAGCTGGCATGTGAATGCATAGATCGATGTACTGACGGAGATGCAGCAGTGTTTGGTTAAATCAAGGGCTAGCAACAACGACACAGTAGAATTTGGCTGATCTCGAACAGGAAAAGAAATGGGACATGGTTATATTTACCGTCTAACATTGTTTACTCCTCGGAAATATTTGTTTGTCCCAAGCATGCTGCATCAAACGGTTGCCTTTTTTTAACAAACAAAAGAGCTGTCTGGGATACCACATTAAACTGTCGCGTCATTCTCAGGTAACTTGGGTAAAAAAATTCAGAAGCCCAACCCCCCTTTCATTGGCATCGGCAAGATCTTGTCATCATGGTTGCAACAAGCACACTGAAGACCAAAAACGCCGACTGTATATCAGAACTGACCGAGCGAAGATATGACCAGGCCTGCATTGAGAAAGGTGAGTTTTTAACCAGCTGGTTCGTTCATTTCCTTTCTGTTTTGCGAGTTACTGGACACTTCCAATTCAGCGGTTGTTTTTCCCTCTGTGGTGCATGGCTGCAGCATTAGGAGGGGAGGGGTGGGGGGGGTGCGGAGGGGAGGGTGGCGAAGTCAACAAAGGATGAAGTCATCTGTCCTGCCTAGATCTGCACAACAGTAGCCTACCTAGTTTATCTCTGAAAAAAAAAACCTGACATCATCTTTTTCCTTTAACAAATGCGTTTGTGTAATGCATAATGTACCCTTTTCCAGAGTTTTACATCATGCATTTTGCCATGCTTTTATTGTTTTATTTTTATTTTTTTGCCATTTGAAATCTTTTTATTTAGATGCTGCAGTCAGGAATCCACAAATACGCGAGTTTTCAGCTTGATCACCTAATTTGCAGCTAGCTGTGGGAAGTAATGGCATCGTTGCACTTTCACCTAAGGTGTTAAAACATTTACTTTGGAAGAGCAGACTATTTAGTCTGGTTATCTCAGGGCAGGTGCAGCTTTTTCAAACCTTTCTTGTTCAACAGTAAACAATCAGAGGCCACAGATAACCAAAGAGAAAGCTACTGTTTCACATGACATGCAGGTGCAGCTTTTTTTTTTTTTTTAAAAACGTTCTTGTTTAACAGTATACAATCACTTGAGGCAAAAGATAACTAGAGAAAACTACTGTTTCACATGACATGACATCAATAATGGTCAATTTGAAAAATGTTTTCTCCCCCTTTCAACAGAACTGGATTTCTGGGATCACTGCTTGGCTGAGCCTCTGTCGAACGTAGATGTGAGCGAGGACCGGGCATGTCAGCAGCTGGCTAAGATGTTTGAAAACTGCCTGTCCCGCGCCAAGAAGACCACGCTGCACTGCTCCTCTGTGCTGGTTCCAGAGAAGCTGACGCGGCGGATAGCCCGGGACGTGTTGCGGATGGCGTCCGGCGAGCCCTGCGGTCTGCGCGGCTGTGTCCTCTATGTGCACCTGGAGCAGGAGAAAGGGTGCAAGCAGCTGGAGCGCATCATCTACGACCCCACCGTGGTGCCCACTTTCGAGCTGACGTTGGTGTTTAAGCAGGATCCAAGTGCCTGGCCCAGCCTCCGGGACTTTCTGTTCATAGGTACCTGCTTTGCACCGGGCTTCAGGCACGTGCTCAAACTCAGTCCGGGCTTCCGGCTGGTGAAGAAAAAACTGTACTCTTCCTCCTCGGCTGGTACCGTTGTAGAGGAGTGCTGAGATGGAATCTTTTGGGAGGACGGGGTTGGGTGGTGTGGGGGGGGGGTTGTTCTATGGGTAAACACACTTCTGCTTGAATGTATATGACACTCCTGTGGTGTCTTGTTTTTCTACAATGTTTTGTACAATACAGTTTGTCATTCAATAATTTCTGGCCAGTCTGTTCCCTGAGTGGTACTCTTATTCAGTTTTGAAGGACAGAGGGAGTTGGAACTTGATCCCTAAACTAGGATAATGGCTCAGAGGTTGGCTGCACCATATTTCTAACTACATACTTTTTTTTTCTACTGACAAAATTGTAATTTTCTCGTAGCTTTTTTGTATTAAGAGCGTGTTGTTGCTCTTGCACAATTTGAAGTTGTACATTTTGGAGATGAATGTAAAATTATGCTCACGTCATCCAAATGACCAGACTGACTGTAGGTGAAGTTTTTTGTCTAGACACTAGCCACTTTGTTGCGTCTGCAAGTTTCCAGATTAATCCTGTTTCTTTAGCAAAAGTACACACCAGGGCTGGATTAGGAGACTGCTTAGCATTTTTGAGGGGGGTGCATTTATAACTTCTTGTAAGGTTGTTAAGGATATTTAGATGAGCCATTGAATATTTTATGAAGACGCTGCTCTAACTGTGCCGGCTCTCTCACGAGGAATATGTGGATGCCTTAACTGCCAGACATGTTGACTTTTTGACTAATTTAGCTTTTTTTTTTTGCACTTCATATTGGATCACTTCTATGTGGGAGTTCAGTGTAAATTGACCTGCTTTGTTTTGTATACTCTCCCATCCCTTTCATTGCAAAATCTTTTGTACATTGTTGAGGGGATAGTTGGCCCAAATGTAAAAGTGTTTGCACCTTCAGAAATCAGAAGTGCATCAAAAGGACAATAACTCAATCTGCCACCATCTGCTATAAAGTAGGGGGGGAAAAATACAAAAAACAAGCTTTTAGATTTCGGTAGATTATCCCCCTGTGGGGTCAAAGGAATTTTCAGGACCGCTGAAGATTCCTTTTATTTTTTTAACTACTATTCTGAATTCCTGTTATGGGAAGCATTATTTCTTGTCTATTTGACAATAAACATTTAAACCTAATATGAAGTTTGAGGTGTTTATATTGTTTCACTTCCTTGTGAACAGTCTTTGAATATTTCAATTTATTCAAGTCACTTTTAAAAAAAAAAATTATTTCACTGCATGCTGAGTCATCATGAACAAACCTGTTGGAGTGCACAGGCAACTTTGTTAGTGGCATAATAAGTCTTTAGAGGAAATATGCTGCATATATATTTTATGTGTACATGCCTCATACTAAAGGCTCAACTTGAATACACTTAACTGTCAGTTCTCACATTTTCAGCATCAGAGCTCCACAGGCTTTGTAATTATTTCAGCTTGACATGAAACACAATCGAAAGATAAATCAGAAATCAATTTCACACTTTGATCAATCAATTAAACTTGATTTGCATAGCACATTTTGTACATCAAAATGCAAAGTCACGTGCTTTATATTAAAAGGGCACATATAGGTGAAGAAGATATAACAGCAGTCGATAAATCAATATTCTTTGTCTTGTAATGCGTCCAGCTCCTTAGAGACCCGATTTGGGGATGACTGCTTGATTAACTATAATGCATTACAATCAAGAGGTCAAGCCTGGGATCTGTTGATTTATAAGGCTATCACCAAAGTTATGATTCACTGGTGTTTATCGCTGTAAAAACTAACTGAATCCCATGGTTATATAAAGGATTACCCGCCCGATGGCCTTGGGAGAAACTACCACGTCTTGTTAGGTCATGATTGCACAAAGGCCTGAGGTGGCAGCTTTTGCATAAGTAGCACAGAGAGTGTTTATGCAAGCATGTCAGATGATGGTTGTGGGACCCTGGGGGTCACTAACAACCTGCAGAGTTTGTGTGATATTTCTCTCACTCGCTTTAATGGAGGCCTCTTGAGTGGTGAATTTTAAAAGGACACTGTTGCTGTGGGCCTTACTAATGAGAACCCAGTGACTTACACCTTTTGTCAGCTTAGTGGGACTTCTGGAGTGGAAACGTTCAATGTTCAGAATCGGGTCCTCTGGAAGGCAAAGCGAACAAGCTGAATGACATAGTGACCCACAATATGTTGCCCATGAAGTTCAAAAACCATTTTACTGTCACGTCTTCCATGCATAAAAGACTGAACCTAACTTCATTGCAACATGTGGGTCATTGAGTTTGAGGCAGCCAGTTTTAATGACAACGAGCACATGATCTGCTGTTAGAGGCAGCATGCTAATTATGAGGGGACTGAACAGCTATACGTTGTTCCAACAAAAGTGATCATTTACTACGTGTCACACAACCATGCAACCTCGGCCCAGCCATGCTTTACACGGTGTGAAGCAACAATGTAGGTCAATGTACATTTGCATAATTTAAGCCTATAGAAATAATGGAAGTGTAAATATTCGTAGGGATTTTCTCAGCTTTTCATAAGAGTTTATTCAACACATAATGCTAATGAGAAAAAAAAGCCAACGTGTTTTTTTTTCTACTTGAGCCAATTCTTATAAAATCTCTCCTGGCCTGGTTATCCTCCTGAGACCCAGGGAAAATTTTTGTTCTGAAATTTGATTTTTATTGCATATTATAATTGTTTGGTGTTGTAATAACAATTTACAAACTTCTTTTGTGAAAAATATATTTATTGGATTAATACAGTATGACCTCTATAGAGGATGTCAGGAATCAAAACATCAGAAATGTTGTCCAACATGGTAGGTAAAACTATTCATTTATGATAATGTCATTGATTTAACATTATATATTTTCCCTTGACCAAGTTACTTAAGAAGGATTGTGTGGTAATGAGCCATTTCAAGAATGATACTTAAGAAAGCAGTTGTTTCTTTTGTTTAAGCAGAGGAACATGTCACATTTGACACATCTGATGTACATATTTTTTCCCTGCACATCCTTTTTTATCTGCATCTTGATGCACTTGCTGCATCAACCATCTCTGGCAGATGTACCACACCATACAGCCTGACACTGTTGTCTGGCTGTGCTTTGAATCTTGTGCTTGCTGGTGTCACCTTCTCGTCACTGTTCTCACTCCCATCTTTCATACCTAACTAGGCCTGGGCAATGAGCTCCTCACTGAGTTTAATTTTGAAGTTAAGAAACTGGAATATCTTCTTGGCCAGTCTCTTCATGCCTCACTGTCTCCTTTGTACTGGACCCAGGTGTTAATGACAGCAAGATCAAAAAGTGCAACACTACATACACTATCCACTTCTTAGTGCAGTTGCACATCATGTAAAGCTTAACATTCTCTCATTCAGGCCGACACCATCCATGTTGGTATTATATTCAGCAACCGCACACAGTCTTGTTAAACTTCTCTTCTTTCCCCTCGCTGACCATCTTAAGTGGCTATATTGGGGCTCTATCCCATGAGCTGGTGCCAAAACCACTGGTTTGTTGTCACACCATTTGATTGTTACAAGCTCTGTGTTGTGTGATGTCCTTGTCATCATTGAGGAACATTCTCTACATTTTTTCTGCAACTCTTTGTCACAGATGATTTCACATTCTTTTGGCACTGTTTTTCATGACAGCGCCACTTGCTGGCAGACCCCTTTTCATCAGTGCATCAAGGACCTTTTCAGAGGTGAAGTACCTATTAAGTACAGTTTTGTCCCCCTTGGAACTGATGACGTCAAGTGTAGAGCTGCAAGCACTCCAACACCAAGACCTTGCCCCACCATGCCAGTAAAGGTGTTTTTTCCCTGGTCGACTTCAAAGTCCAATAAAACTCCTTCACCGCGCCTCTGTCCCAAGGCGTCCCTCAGGGTTCGGTGCTTGGTCCTCTCCTGTTTATCCTTTACATGCTGTCCCTTGGTAACATCATACATTGTCATAGTCTCCACTTGCATTGCTATGCCGATGACATCCAGCTTTACATCTCCACTAAATCCATCACCACTGCAACTCGCTCCACTCTGACCAGCTGCCTCACTGAAATTAAATCGTGGATGTAAGCCAACTTCCTCAAACTAAATTGTGATAAATCTAACATGATAATCATTGGTCCAAAATCCTTTACCAAAACCACTCAAACTTCTGCCTAACCATCAATAACTCCACTCAGTCCCCCTCCCCAAACATCTGTTACTTTGGAATAATTTTTGACAGCAACTTCTCCTTTGATAACCACATTAATCAAATCACCAGGACTATCCTTTTCCACCTAAAACATAGCTCGTCTCTGCCTATCACTCTTACTCTCTGCTGCCAAAACTTTGATCCATGCCTTTATCACATCCAGCATTGACTACTGCAACAGCATTCTCTACGACTCATCATCCAAAGTCCTAAAGAAAATCCAGTATATACAGAACTCTGCTGCTTGCCTGCTCACCCACTCCTGCTCCTGTGACCACATCACCCCTGTCCTCCAGAACCTCCAATGGCTCCCTGTCCCATAGTGGATCCAATTCAAAGTCCTTCTCCTCTCTCACAAGGCCCTCCATTACCAGGCCCCCTCCTACCTCACCAACCTGCTCCACTACCATACTCCTTCTCGCAGTCTTCACTCCTCAATGTAAACCTCCTGTCTCCACCACACTGTACAAAGCACTGGATCTGGGGTGACAGAGCCTTCTTCGTAGCTGCCCCCTCCCTCTGGAACTCCCTCCCTAAACACATCAGAGACTGTACCGATCTGTCCACCTTCAAATCATTAATCAAAACTCACCATTTCAGAATTGTCAAAGATGGTTGAATCAGTTCATCTGGATACAGCGTTTATTCATCCACATATATCAATGTGATGTGATGTATCTTTCATCACTCAACTAAGTGACATCTTCAGTCATTTGAGACTGAAGATGTCACTTAGTTGAGTGATGAAATCTATCTGTCAATAACGCAGTATCCAGATGAACTGATTCAACCTTCTTTGATTTTCTTACCTGGATTATTGAGCATGCATCAAGACCTTTTCAGAATTGTGTTTAATGTGTTATTAATGTTGTGTGTTTTATGTTTTTGGTGTGTTGCTTTTATGTTTGTTTTAACTTATGTAAAGCCTCTTTGAGTACTCTGGAAAGCCATCTATAAATAAAATGTATTGTTATTATTATTAATGCCATTTGATGTGGCAAGAACAAATACCTTTAGCCCAGGTGGGGCTGGGTTTACCTGGGACATACTGGCGGAAAGGACAGTGGCAAGTGAACGGAACTATTTCTTCATCAATGCATACCTTTGCAGGACTGGCTTGATGCAGGAAGCCATTTCTAACCTTTAGAAGTGGTTGGACACGCCACAGCAAGTCCTTTTTTTGTCCTCCTCTGTCACGCAAAGGTCATTGGTAACTTTTACAGATTTGCGAAGTTTGAAATATTGATCTCGCATCGTCGAACTTGCAATGATTGATACTTTTCTTTTGGCAGCCCAGTACATTTTTATTCTTGGGTAGCCACGACACACCATGTAAATAGACATTCCGATAATTGTCCTTAGCTCCTCTGGTGTCATGTTTAAGGCTCTTCCTGACACCTGAAACTCGCGTTGAATGGTATCGGTCACCACGTGTTCAAAGAGCTCATTATCAATGTATTGCCAAAATAATCAGATGGGTCCCAGTCAGCTCAGATGTTGGCATCCTCATTAGCATCATACTTGATATCTTCCAACACAGGTGTGACTCTAGAAAGAGGAAAAAGATGTGTTCATTTGTAAGAAACTATGTGGGTGACTAAACAGTCCTCGGTACACAATTATGAAAATGACAGATAATAGTATCCAACTCTATTTGTTACTGCTGGCCCACAGTTGATGACGGACAGTTTCCTTATGCTCCTTCTTCTTCTTCTCTGACTCTGACTCATCCTCTGAGCTCTCTATCTCTGCTTCTGTCTCAATCCTGCCTCAGCAACAGGTCTATGTCAGAGTCACCCTCAGCTATTTTATTTAATATTCTCTCTGCCACTGTTAGTGAGCTACTATATGCTACAAGAGAAAAATACAGTCAGTGAGTCCTGATGTCTTCTGCAGAGTACATCACATTGATATATTTAATGTTTAAATTGGTCAAACTTTACTGAAAACTCACTAAAATTGTTCTGTTAGTGTTCAACTACAAGATAACATCTAATTACGTATATCTGAAACATTTTGATTAAATATTTGAAGACTTAAATTTTCCTCACCCATACAATGTCCCAGTTGCAATGGAAGCTATTTTGTCAATCCAGGAATTAAAAGTCAACAAATCCCATCCACAAAATTGTCACATAATTTTAGAGCCCAAGATTACAGTGATGTCATGAACTGTCTTGGAGATACCATACATTTCCAATGTCCCCTACAAAGGACAAAATGATTGGCCGGGAAAAGAAACTTAACTACTCTGTCTGTGGACACAAATCTTCTTCTAAAAGTATGACGATAGAAATGAATCCAGGTGACATGAAAGTTTTTTATATTATGATCATACCTCGTCTTTCTCAGATTTCACAGTGTTGTAATAGTTTTATTTATTTTCAAATTGATTATTTTTTATGCTGGTTTTAAATGTTTTCCACTTGTCAATATTCAAAATTCAAGATTCCATACTTTATTGCCATATCAAAAGTATTGATTTGTCTTAATGTGCTTACTTAAACACAGACAAACACATAGAAACCACTCATTTATAAAGCACATAATACATTAATCCAAGATAAATGAATAGATAAAATCCACACATGCACCTTCTAGTGGGTCATTAGATGTTGCTGCTGATTCCTCTACAGGTGTTAAAGTGCTTAATAAAACATCTACCTTATTGCACAGTTATTTAAACCTCCCGAGTGGCCTGCAGTGCTAAGTTCAGAGTGTTAAGGAAGCGGATGGCTTCAGGGAATGTGCTATTCTAGAATCTGGATGTTCTGGTCTTAATACTTTTAAGTCTTTTGTGAGAAGGCAGGAAATTAAAACGGTTGAGAGAGGTCCTTTACAACTTTAAGGCCATTGTTTTGTAGTCTAGCCTTATAGATTGCCACTAGGGGTAGGAGAGCTCCTCCAATAATTCTGGATGCGGTAAGCACCACTTTGTCCAGCAGTCGCCTGTCCTCAGCTGACATGTTGCCAAACCCCAGTTACTGCATAGGTAAGGATGCTCCCCACTGCTGCTCTATAAAACTGCACCATACCATTCCTGAATACACCAAATTTTCTCGGTTGTCTTAAAAAGATGTCTCTGGTGTGCTTTCTTGAGAATAGTAGTGGTGTCACCCCCCATTTCAAGGTGGAGGAGATTGTCACACCCAGGAATTTGTAGCGGTCCACTTGTTGAACTTCAGTGTTTTGTTTTCTTTTTGGATTTCCCCCCGTTTTTCTGCCCCAGATGTATCTGGCCAATTGTCCCGCTCTCTGAGGCATCCCAGTCACTGCTCTACCCCCTCTGCAGACTACCACATGCCTCCTCCGATACATATGGAGTCGCCAGCCACTTCTTTTCACCCAACAGTGAGGAGTTTCACCGGGGAGACGTAGCGCGTAGGAAGATCACGCTGTTCCCCTCAGTTCCCCCTCCCCTCGAAACAGGTGCCCTGACCTACCAGAGGAGGCACTAGTGCAGCGACCAGGATACACATCCACATCTGGCTTCCCACCCACAGACATGGCCAGTTGTGTCTGTAGGGATGCCCGACAAAGCCAGAGGTAACATGGGGATTCGAACCAGTGATTCCTGTGTTGGTAGACAACGGAATAGACCGCTATGCTACCCGAATGCCCAAACTTCAGTGTTTTTGATGACCAAGGGTAGGTGGTCCCCACAGCTCCTGAGAAAGTCAACTATTAATTCCTTGGTTTTAGAAACATTTAATTCCAGGTTGTTTGCATTACACCAGTCCACCAGAGAGATGAAATCCCACTTCTGTAGGCAGTTTCATCATTGTTGGAGAACTAACCCATTACTGTGGTGTCATCAGCAAATTTAAACATCCTAACAGACTGGGAGTGAGACATGCAGTCATTTGTGTACAGTGAGTACAGGAGTGGGGACAGTACACACCCCTGTGGGGCCCCAGTACTGATGGTTAAGGATTTAAAGAGTTTGTCATTAAGTTTGATCATCTTCATCCTCTCCGACAATTAGTCAAACAACCGTTGACACAGGGACTGTTCAACTCCCATAGGAAAGAGTTTGTCATACAGCCGGGTTGGAAGGATAGTATTAAAAGCTGATCGACAAACAGAACCCTAGCATAGGTGCCAGAGGCCTCTAGGTCCTGGAAAATAGAGTGCAGACACAATGAAACTGCATCATCAACAGACCTGTTTGCTCTATATGCAAACTGATAAGCCTCTAGGACAACGCTGGAAAAATTGTTATATACCAAGCATTCAAAGATTTTCATGATAACAGATGTCAATGCAACAGGTCTGTAGTGACTCAAACAGCTTGGGTTGGGTTTCTTAGGCACAGGTACAATCAGAGCTGACTTAAAACATACTGGGATCTTCTGTTGTGTAAGGAACCAGTTAAAAAACTCAGTTAAAATAGGGGCAAATTCATATGCACAGTATTTCAGAGTAGCAGATGATACCAGCTGGGGGCCAGTAGGCGTCCTACTGTTTCGCCTGTGCTGCAGGTTTCTTACCTCATGCTCCCACATTAAAAATTGTGGAGGTGCAGACACAGATACACTAAGAGAACAGGGCTGTGAGTCTGCTATTGTATCAAAACTGCAATAAGTTATTCAACTCGTCAGGTGGGTTAGGTTCAGTATCTTCGGTGACGCGATTTGTTTTATAATTAGTCATTAATTGAAAGCCCTGCCATAGCACTCTGCTGTCCCTTTGAGTTACGATTGTTTTCTAGTTTGTCTTTATACTCTATTTTATTTTTCTTTACTGCCTTTTCAAATTCATACATAGATGTCTTATAAAGATTTTTGTCACCTAATTTGAAAGCTGCATTTTTCTTCCCCCACAATGCTTTAATATTTCTACTAAACCATGGCTTATTATTACTGGACACCATTACAGACTTGGATGGAACACAAGCATCTTCAACAAATTTAATGTAAGATGTGACCACCACAGTAAAAAAGTCCAGATCGTCATTTGGCTCCTTCAGTGCAGACCAGTCAGCTTATAAATTTTATTTAATCAAATTACGTCGGCATTTTGCAAGGGTATCTAAGTTCTTAATGCCTCCTGCAGCTTGTAATTATTGAAATGTTAATGTTTGTTGTTTTTTAAGACACAAATATACAATATGACTATTTACACTCAATAACTGATGTGCAAGCAATTGGGTATTTGAAGGGACTTTATCTTCCAGTTTAGATTTAAATTTAGGTTAGGATGTATTCAGCATTGTCAATCCGAATTTCTCCACCTGAAAGGCCATAAGAAAAAGCAGTCTTGTGACTACTTCATTATACAAACACAAACTAATATATCATTCTAAGTTTATTGATGCATGATCCAGGTAATAAAATCAAAGAAAGTTGAATCAGTTTATTTGGATACAACCTTTATTGAGAGAAACGTTTCATCACTCAACTAAGTGACATCTTCAGTCTAAACTGACTGCAGGTGTCCCCACCCCTTATAAACAATACTGTCAAATAACGACCGAAACCAACAACCAGTCTCATATGCAAATATGGGTGTGACCATTAACTAGTGTTTCAGTGGCCATGTGTACTATTCACAGGGGATTAGGGAATGTTTGCAGTCACAGCATTGTAAAATAGCGACAGATTGCCGAGATTTACATGTTGGGGAAACTAAACAGATGCTGGCCAAGAGGATGGCACAACACAGAAGAGCTAACACGTCAGGCCAGGACTCCACAGTCTCCACCCATCTACAGGCCAGTGGCCACTCTCTCAATGATGAGGATGTGCACATCCTTGATAAGGAGGAACGCTGGTTTGAACGGGGAGTCAAAGAGGCCATCTATGTGAAGAGAGCGACCCTCCCTGACCTGGGGGGGGGGGCTAAGAGTACATCTGTCACCATTTTACAATGCTGTGATTGCAAATATTCCCAAATGCTCTGTGAATAGTACACATAGCCATTGAACTCTAGTTAATGGTCACACCCATATTTGCATATGAATAATAAACGTTGTATCCAAATGAACTGATCCAACCTTCTTTGATCATTCTAAGTTCTAAGTTTGTTCATAGAAAGTAAGTTTTGCAGTGAATGCCACATGACCTCAGTACTTTCATTTGGTTACACTGCTGTAACCAAGCAAATTTGAACTGTGCTGCATTGGCTTGGTGACTTTCACTGAGGCTCATGAGTCCGGTACATCTGAAGAACCTCACAGTATAGGCTAAGGTGTCAGCAACATAGTGTGGAGAGGGCAAAGGCCCTCCTTCATCCCATGTACCCCCACACACACACCAACCTTACCTACTTCTCTCTCTTAAGATGATCTATCTCTCCTGTTCACACCCTGAATGACCGACCAACCAACCAACCAATCAGTCAGTCAGTCAGTCAGTCAGTCAGTCAGTCAGTCAGTCAGTCAGTCAGTCAGTCAGTCAGTCAATCAATCAATCAAGCAACCAACCAATCAGTAAATCAATCAAACCTTATGTACAATCCAAATGTGATATAAAGCAGTGGTGGCTGGTGCATTTTTCTCTGGTGGGGTTGGGGGGGGGGTCTATACAAAAAAATCAAACAAATTACTTACTGCTTGTGTTTGTGGTAAGCCCCTTTGCATCCTAATTTCACTCTTTCATTCCAGTCTCACCCAGGAAATACATAAAGTCATCCATGGTCAATACACCACAGGTGTCATTTATTATCAACACACCTTCAGGTGCATTGCTGATGAGACAGCCATACCAGGCTCTCCGCGTCAGTCAGCACTGACACCTTTTTAGCCAGATTTGCTCTTAATAATCTTGCACAGAATCAACAAAAAATTTCCCAGTCCCAAAGCTGAAACTGGATGCTTTCACGTAAATTCAGGAAAATATGACTGAACTCACCTGAAAAGACCTATATCCAAATTTTCTGCTTAATATGAGGCTTGGTTTAGACTGCAGGATGTGTAAAAAGAGTGCTCAAGGAGGTCTGCATGCTAACGCTAACGCTCCACTGCAAAATGACCAAGGATGCATGTACAAATATAATATGATGAATAATAATAATAAAAAATCAATCTTAAATAGTGCCTTTCTAACACTCAAAGTCACTTTACAATAAACGGGGTGAAACAAAACAACAGATAAACATAGCACAAACATACAGGGGTGGATGGGAAGTGGGGGCTACGAGAGGAAGAAGTGGCAGCCACACATGACGCCAGCAGTACTCTGCGATTTAAACAGATACAAAAGGGCAAGAAAAACAAAAAGCAACGGCACAGTAGACATTGATTTTCTGTAGGGGTTTACTCCCATAGCCTATTCCTCTCCTGAGGGATCCACTAGGCAGTGGCACTATTTAACCCATAGCTGGCCTATCATCCCATGTTAAGTTATGGACAACTTATTGCTGCTCTCATAATTTCATTTTACAGACATTAAGAATCTTACATGTTCTTTAATGTTGTGAATGCCATTAAACTGTACAACCTCTGCCCTAAAGGTTTGTCGAAATAGCTTGTGCTATAGAATTTCAGCTGCCCTCCTTTTTGCAGTGCATATTGGCAAGGAGCCATTGTCATGTAGGTGATTCCATCCAGGCAATGACCTACTTCCAGACTGCCTATAAAAGGTCAAGGGAGAGACAACGCCCACTTGTCAGATGCCAGAGAAACAAGTGTCTTACGCCAGCAGGCCTCTCATTATAGAGTTTATGTCAGATCACATCGTTCCAGAAGTAGTGTCCTATGCAGGTCAGACACTGGGCAGATAAACATGGTAGTTTTTAGCTACGAGTAGCATGGCAACATCTAAAATTATCAGTTTTGTTGTTTGTTTGTTTTTGTTTTTTCAAAGAAGGCGCTATTTCATGTGTACTCATGTGCTATTCTGTGTTTATTATTGGTACTTTTTTTCATACACCTGCATTTTTGACATATACTTAAGATGAGCCTTTTTTGTAATCTTGACCCCTCAGCCAATACACATTCTACTTCTGTTGTAGTTAGTCATAGTCATCTGACTGTGTCATTAAGCAGTCATCAGGTTACATAAAAGCTAATTTTGGGGTCACGGCAGACTATACCCGTCAAAGTATCCAAGAAATAAAACATAGTTCATCCTCTTGGAAAGGCTCAACCTGCTTTGTTCTGCCAAAACACTCCGGGCATCCACGATAAAATAAAGCATCAATTATCAACGGTGGTTCAACTCTATGTTTGCCAGTGGCCATATTAATTTAAAATATCATGTTGTTGATCAGATGTCCACAATAAATAAGCTATGAAATGACTGCTACAGGCAACAGCTACAGAAGGCTTTTTATGGATAAAGGTCTTTGAGATGCATCTCGAACTGTTCTTGAGAAAGCATGGCAAAAGATGAGAGAAGTCAAAATAGGCTTCATTAAGCCTTGTTCCTCTCTTGTGGTCTTCCCTCTTCCTCTTACAAATCAATTACATTCACAGATAAACCACAGTAATGGCACAATTGTGTGTCTTATGTAACACTGTTGGTTCATATGAGTAGAAATAATGCATTAAGTAAGCTGTACTAACAGAAAGTTGCCTGAAAACATACAGTTGGACTATTAAATTATTCCCAGAACAAACTAGCATACAGAAGCATTTTGTGTGTTTTTGTATAGATAAAATCTGAAGAATAATTTTTTTACACTGATTTTATTCAAAGACCTACAAGAAAGACAAAAAAAAAAGTGATATGATACTCCCATTCCCAGTGTGACTCGGATGCAAACTTTATCCAAGTTGGTTAGATTTCCAGGAAGCGTCATTCTCTGTAGTCAGGAGCAAAACATGGCCTTAAGCCCAGCACATCTCCTGGGGCCAAACAGCCCGATCCAGTTACTAGAAAGATGCAGGAGCACTAAGGGGCAACACATAGTTAGCGTAGGAAAATACTTAAACTGTCATGATAGCAAAACAACCCTAACCTCCTCCTCTTTGGAGGGTGCCCCCAACACACTTCCCATTAGCACACTCACAGACATGCATACAGTAAATACATGCATTGCCTGTTTATTCTAACCAAGAATTGCATTCACCCTCTCCACATTGCATTTCTATATGGGTTGAAACGTTGTCTTGGTGGTTCAAGTAGCACAGGAATTTTTTTTCTTTTCGTATTTATTCCTGAATTTGTCCCCTTATTCTCTTATCCCGTGTTTACTGTTAATCTCTTGTTGTCCTGTCGAATAAAGGCTAAATTGTCATATTAACATCTTCCACTAGAGGCTGCTAAAGCTGTACATAAAGAGTGTTTGGCCGTTGCCAAGGGCAACCAGAACACTCAGGAACGCTCTCCGACATATTCATTTACGTTTAGCAAGTTATTATATTGTTTATTTTGAGCTCAACTCATAGCTTTGCGACCGATATAGATTATTTTTTCTGCCGTTGCTCACAGTAGTAATTAAAACAGGGAAAATGCCACCAAAGCAAGTTAAAGGTGGCAACGATGCCCCAGGCGCACCCAAGATTTGGGAGAGCGGACTCACCGCTGCCCGGCTCGAAGAGGTCTGTTGGTCCAGATTAATGGGGACGCTTTGGATTTTGTCTCTCTTGTTGGTTTGATTTGACGTGTTCGTCCTTCACAAACGACAGGTGTCGGACAGGCGGTAACAACGAGATTGCGTTGCGTTGCGTTGCTTGGTTTGAGCCACACCGCCTTCCGCTGAATGCACGTTGAATACCTCTTGTACGATAGAATATGAATCGTGGTCAACTTCACTGATTTGCTGTCAAACGACTCAGAAAAACAATAAGCTAAGCTGTCAGAACAGGCGACGCTGCTGTATTACAGGTATCTGTTTCTCAGCCATTATTTGCTAACTCCAAGTTGCTGATTTGGCTATATACTGTACAGTTAGACTACAACGTCACAGAAGAAGAAGAAGAAAGCGCAGCATGTCATCATCTCAGAAACACAGGGGGGCTTTTAAATTTATTTGTTTAACATAAATTCATTTGTATTATTTTATCTGTTGATGCCACAGCATTGACTCTTACGTTACGTTAGAGTCAAGATTCAATGCTTATGTGTTATATACTTCATGTACATGTACAAGTACAATAAACTGTGATAACAGTGGTAACTCCAAAACTGTGCAACAAGAGAATCGAACCCACTAATAATAAAATGAGAATAAAATAAAAATCCAACGCAATTTAAAAAGTTGAAAAATATCCGGGGAGTATACAGAAGGTACATCCTGATAAATACATATATACAATGTGCAAGTGCTATATACAATACAGGTACACATAAGTACAAAGTACAAATGTGAAAATAGATTGATTTCCATTCCTTTAGCCTACCCTTTGTAGTAATGTCGAAAAACTAGGATGTTAAGCGTATTCTGCTGCTGTGCGTACTACTTAGAGCAACACTGAATGTTTCTCTGAATAGATTCACTATAATACAAGCCTAATTTATTATCTGGTGTCAATCTGGGGTCACAGGTACACCCACACAGGTATCAAATCTCACCTTTTCAATTATCAGCTCTTCTACCTGTGTCCCCTTCTCAGTTTTCACTCTGTTGCTAGAAAAAAAAAGATCTGCCCTTTGTCCTGTAAAGATAGAAAATAATTTTCACCCTTGACAAATCAATGAAAGTTGAGATTATAACTGTTATTAAGATCTGTGTGGTATACTTGTTGTGTATACATTGTTAATCTACAGTAGATTGCATGATGCATGTTTGTTTTTTTTATGTTACCAGGACTCATGGAGGGCCTGTGTGACAATGGTGATTGGGAAGAATCCAGAGGATGAGAACCTGATTGAGGCCCTGGAGGTAGCCGTGCTTCAACCGCAACGTAAACTCTTCACCCTGCTGACACTGGACAGCACCAAAGCAAAGGTTTCCTCAGCCCTGTCCATCTTCAGACTTTATTTTAGTGTTTTTCCAATATCGGGTTGATTTGCTGTTTTAACCTAAAAGTTCAATTTCATGTTCCAAAAGTGCAGTACTGAAACTGCTCTTGATCTGTTACCATGTTTGAACAAAAAAAAAAAAAATCCAATTAAAGGATCTTTAATTGTCATATTTATTCACAGATCCAGGAATATGGGAACCCCAAAACCAAGAAGCCAAAGGATGCTCCAATGTTCTACGAGGTGAAATTTGGATTTCTTCTTATTCAAATAAACATGTAGCATAGTGGAGAATGGCAGTTACCTTTAGCTCTATGAGTGAGTGTGTGCGCGTGCGTAAATAACTGTTTGTGTGTGTGTGTGTGTGTGTGTGTGTGTGTGTGTGTGTGTGTGTGTGTGTGTGTGTGTAGAGAGAGAGAGAGAAAAAGAAAGAAAGAAACGTACACGAATAAGTAGACACGTTAGCCTTTGGCTAATGGATTGAACTTTTAGTCGACTGGTTAACGTTGTCGCCCGCGGTGCGGGAGATACGGGTTCGCGTCCCGGCTGTAGCGACGGTTCCCGGGCTGGGCTGGGTTGGGCTGCCCCCCAATTCGCTGCATTGGTGGCATCAGTGCAGCGAATTCAAGGAGGCAGCCAGGGACGCCGCGTCCGTGGCGCGAACCCGTATCTCCCGCACCGCGGGCGACAACGTTTACCAGTCGACTAAAACGTCCGATTCGTCAGCCAAGGGCTAACGCGTCTATTTATCCGTGCACGTTACACTATGTACAAAAGTACTGGGACACGCCTCTTAATCATTGAATTCAGGTGTTTCATTCAGACCCATTGCCACAGGTGTATAAAATCAAGCAGCTAGCCATGCACTCTGCGTTTACAAACGTTTGTGAAGGAATGGGTTGTTCTGAAGAGCGCGGTGAATTCAAGCGTGGGACTGTCATTGATGCCACCTCTGTAATAAGTCAGTTCGTGAAATTTCTTCCCTGCTAGATATTTCACGGTCAGCTGTAAGGGGTATTACTGAGAAGTGGGAGCGTTTAGGAACAACACCAACTCGGCCACGAAGTGGCAGATCACGTAAAGTCACACAACGGGGTCAACGAGTGCTAAAGCGCATAGTGCGTAAAAGTCGCCAACGCTCTGTTGACTCAATAACTGCAGAGTTCCAAACTTCCTCTGGCATTAACACAAAAACTGTGTGCCGGGAGCTTCATGGAATGGGTTTCCATGGCCGAGCAGCTGCATGCAAACCTTACAACCAAGCGCAGTGCCAAGCGTCAGATGGAGTTGTGTAAAGCACGCTGACACTGGACTCTGGATCAGTGGAAATGTGTTCTGTGGAGTGACGAATCACGCTTCTCTATCTGGCACTCTGATGAACGAGTCTGGGTTTGGCGGATGCCAGGAGAACGTTACCTGCCTGACTGCATTGTGGCAACTGTAAAGTTTGGCGGAGGTGGGATGATGATATGGAGTTGTTTTTCAGGGGTTGGGCTAGGCCCCTTAGTTCCAGTGAAGGGAAATCTTAATGCTTCAGCCTACCAAGACATTTTGGACAATTCTATGCTTCCAACTTTGTGGGAACCTTTTGGGAAGGTTTTTTTCTGTTCCAGCAGGACTGTGCCCCAGTGCACAAAGCAAGGTCCATTAAGACACGTTTGGCTGAGTTTGGTGTGGAAGAACTTGACTGGCCCACACAGAGCCTTGACCTCAACCCTATTGAACACCTTTGGAATGAACTAGAACGGAGATTGTGAGCCAGGTCTTCTTGTCCAACATCAGTGCCTGACCTCACAAATGCTCTCTGGATGATGGGCAGAAATTCCCAGACACACTCCAGAAGAGTGGAAGCAGTTATAGCTGCAAAGGGGGGACCAACTCCATATGAATTTAGAGTGCAAAGGGGGGATCAACGGCTATGAATTTAGAATGGGATGTCATAAATGCTCCTGTAGGTGTAATGGCCAGGTGTCCCAATACTTTTGTACGTGTGTGTGTGTGTGTGTGTGTGTGTGTGTGTGTGTGTGTGTGTGTATATATATATATATATATATAGCCGTGTTACCTTTAACATTTAGAAGCTTAGATGGGCCATCTTTAAAGAGGAAATGTTGCCTTCCCACAATGGGTTTTCATGACAAGCCGAGGTTGAAATGTATTTAAGTCTAAATTAGATGTGATTATCAAAAGAAAGGTATTGCAGTATATATACCAAAGTAATGAAAATGAAATTTAATGGGAACTTATTGCGCTGGGCGGCACGGTGGTGCAGTGGTTAGCGCGGTCGCCTCACAGCAAGAAGGTCCTGGGTTCAAGCCCCGGGGTAGTCCAACCTTGGGGGTCGTCCCGGGTCGACCTGTGTGGAGTTTGCATGTTCTCCCTGTGTTTGCTCCGGTTTCCTCCCACAGTCCAGAGATATGCAGGTCAGGTGAATCAGCTGTACTAAATTGTCCCTGTGTGTGTCGGCCCTGTGTGATTGTTTGGCGGCCTGTCCAGGGTGTTTCACCGCCTGCTGCCCAGTGACTGCTGGGATAGGCTCACGTGACCCTGAAAGCAGGATAAGTCGTTCGGAAAATGGATGGGTGTTATTGCGGTGTCCTGTTGCTATTATGTAAACAAAGGTAAAGTGTGATGTTCCTGCATCCACAAGAGCAGAGCTCAGATCAGGAATCAGGGCCATTTATTTGTCATTTCATTTCATGCACTTGCGTACATGAGATGAAACAAAATATAGTTTCCCCAAGCCCACAGCAGTGTAACACAAAGACAAAAACACATATCCAAACTACAAGAACACATATATCCAAACTACAAAAAACAAAAAAAACCCTACAAGAACACATATATATCCAACATATAAAAAAAAAAATGTTTTCACTGTCCAAGAGAGCGAACGCCAGGATGACTGTCGGAACTGCCGCTGCGCATAGGCTAGCAGTTAGCTTAGCCTGCCCCGCGTCCTGTCAGACCACCCTCAGTGTTTCGTCCTTGGGTATAGCTCCAGGCAGGGCCGTGGTCCCTGGGCCCACCGGACGCAGCAGACCACTTGGTGTAGTTACAATTGTACAATCCTTTGCATCCGTACAATAACTTCTAATGCAAACACTAGTGTATGTTTGTGTGTTTTTAATTCTTGTGTGTGTGTGTGTTTGTGTGTGTGTAGGTGATGGAGCCTGCCAAGGTGCTGCTGGATGCAGGGGAGGAGATTCCCTGTGACCTAATGGCAAAAATACTTAAATTCCAGCTGCTAGAGATTAAAGCCAGCAATCAGTGCAGAAGAGGAGAATACCAAGTGTGTGTTTGTATTTGTGTGTTTGTCTGTGCCAGCATGTTACCCATTAGTTTGTAACGCTGTTCAAAAGGAGTAATTTAATTTAGAGGTCAATTCATATTTGTTGTGAAGAAAGAAACTCATTTGAATTGCATCTATGCTTTTGCATTGAGATAGAACAGCTTTTTTTTTTTTAAATTTCTACCTGGTAGCCCAGAACTGCTAAGTATAAAGGTGACCTAAAAGATTGTTGTTGTATACCAACACGGGGATGGGCGGTTCGATTCCCCATGTTACCTCCAGCTTGGTCGGGCGTCCCTACAGACACAATTGGCTGTGTCTGCAGGTGGGAAGCTGGATGTGGGAACGTGTCCTGGTTGCTGCACTAGTGCCTCCTCTGGTCAGTTGGGGAGCCTGTTTGGGGGTGGGGGGTGTTACTGGGAGGAATAGCGTGATCCTTCCAAGCGCTATGTCCCCCTGGTGAAACTCCTCACTGTCAGGTGAAAAGAAGCGGCTGGCGACTCCACGTGTATCGGAGGAGACGTGGTAGTCTGCAGCGCTCCCCGGATTGGCAGAGGGGGTGGACAGAGATCGGGATGGCTCGGAAGAGTGGGATAATTGGCTGGATACAATTGGGGAGAAAAAGGGGGATAAAGTAAAAAAAAAAAGATGGTTGTTGTAAAGGGGGGCATGTTTCATGTGCTTTGGTATAATTCTTGTGAATATCCCTTCAAGGCTGCTGAAGTGAAGGCAAAAGATAAGGCAAGGTCTGCCTCTGCCGCCAGAGATAAAAGAGGGGCCAAGTCCTTGGATGACAAGGCCAAGAAGGGCCCAGCACCTGGGTCACCCATCAAGGACAAGGACAAAGACAAGGAGAAGGGGAAAGAGAGAGCGAAAGAGAAGGAAACCAAACTTAAGAAGCGCAGGGGAGAGGAGAGTGAGCTGCCCAACTTCATTGGTAAAACACACACACACACACACACACACACACACACACACACACACACACACACACATATCGGGAATCAGGAACACTTTGAAACAAAATATCGTTTCCTCCACCCCACAGCAGTGCAACACAAAGACAAAAATACATATCCAAAAATTACAAGAACACACATATCAAACTACAAAACATCACTGTCCAAGAGAACAAAGGCAGGATGACTGTCGGAATTGCCGGTCTGCATGGGCTAGCGGTTAGCTTAGCCTGCCCCACGTCCTGTCAGACCGCCCTTGGTGTTTCCTTCTCGGGCGCAGCTCCGGCAGAGCTGTGGTCCCTGGGCCCACCGGACGCGGCAGACCAGGCTCCCCCAGCCAATCCAGCGCCAGCTTCCACAGCCAGACACCGTGGACACACCTCCCCGCACTCTAAAAAAACAGTCAATGCTAGGTGAGGCCTATTATCTAAGATAAGATTAGATCAAAGATACCACACCATCAAAACCCAGACAAACAGGCTGAGGAACAGCTTCTTCCCCAGAGCTGTAGCCTCCATCGCCCCCCCCCCCCCGCCCACACACACACACACACACCCCTGCCTATGGCTGCTGAAGACTAACTGGTACTAAAGCCGCTGCAACACGGGCAACTATGTGCAATAATCCTATGCACTATTTTGAGCTTTAAAAGCAGCTGCTGTCTTTTATTGTCTCATTATGATTTTGCTTCCTCACTTTTTCTTACTACCTCATTTGTCTATACTCAATGTTGTTTGCTCTTGTTTTTATCTTGTTTTTTTGTTTTTTTTTATCATTTACCTTGTCTGGTGTTGCTGGTCTGAGAGTCACCTAACGAAATTTCGTTGTGTTTGCACAATGACAATTCTTATATCAAGTTTATTGAACAGATTTCCTGCAGGGATGGATGAAGTTTTATCTTAACATCCAATTTTCATCCAGTTAATATTTTTCAATTACGATGATGTAATATCTTGGTGCTATAGCACAGCAAAATAATTTAGGATACTCAAGATGAGCTGAGCATGCCAGTTTCTGGAAATAATCTCACATCTAAAGCAATAATAATACATCTTTAGGCAAAGGCATTTTCTCAACAGCATTTCAAAGGTTTACTGCTAATTTAGCAGGAAGTGCATCAGTCATACTGAGAAAAGTGTGTGTGGTAATGAATTTGTTTGTGTTGTGCATTGTGCTGGCACAGACGATGAACCAGACGATGGCCCACAACAATATGTCTTGTTGGTTGGCTTTCACCATCCCCAACTCCTGGGAGCACTGGAAGCATTAGGTGTCCATGTAGCCAATGTCATCCAGCTGGGGTCAGAACACACCACACACACCCTTGATGCTGAAACACAGGAAGATGAGCAAACTCTCAGTGAGCCGAACCAGACAAGACCTTCAGACGTGGATGAAGGTAAAATAAGAAAAAAAGGTAAAAATGAAAATAAAACAAAAAATGTAACTCATTTTTATCAGAACTGAGGACAAGAGCCTAGATCTTTGGTCATCAGGTAGACAGTAAGACTTTTTTTTGTTATTTGCTGATAAAAGGACTTTTTGGAAGAACAAATCTTCAGTTAAAGTGATGAATTCAAGTATTTCTTTCTTTCATGTTAATTCCAGTTCCTGTGTCTTCCACACAAGAAGAGGAGGTTGATCACACTCAGGAGCTGGCTGAGCGAGCCAAGAAGCTGGAGATGTTCTGGTCAGGTCTGAAGCCAGTGTTAGACAGAGGACCACCCTTCTCCAAGCTCCAGGATGTGGCTCGACTCAGTTACTATGTCCCAGATCCACCACAGTTCATCCACAGACAGGACCACAAGTTTATGGTGAGCTGAGACAAAGTGGTACCAGATTCTTGGATGGGATGTCCCCATTTGATATTTAAAGATCAGATAGGTCAGATTGCCAGTATATCTGCTAAAATTGAACTTTTGAGACAATATGCCATGTCTTTGTGTCAGTCATTCATCTAGCTTTTTAAGAACAATGGTGTGGAGGCATCAAGTTTTTTTTCTTTCATTACAACAATAATGTTTCATTGTATCTTGAGATCAAAATCAGTTCCTGTCAGCTCATGATTTATGATAATCTAAACATACCATCTTAGATACAAATCCATCCATTATCCTATTACTACTACTACTGCTACTACTTTTGGCTGCTCCCATTAGGGGTCGCCACAGCGGATCATGCGTTTCCATTTCTTCCTGTCTTCTGCATCTTCCTCTGTCACACCAGCCACCTGTCTGTCCTCCCTCACCACATCCATAAACCTCCTCTTTGGCCTTCCTCTTTTCCTCTTCCCTGGCAGCTCCATATTCAGCATCCTTCTCCCAATATACCCAGCATCTCTCCTCTACACATGTCCAAACCATCTCAGTCTTGCCATTCCATCTATTATCCAAACCGCTTAAAAATGTTGAGGCTAATATCTGAATGGCCTGCCCATCTGAAATGCTAAGGTTGTAAATAATCAAAACCAAAACCATTATGGAATTGTGTAGTTAATTGTTTCACTTAATTTTTACACAATATATATAGTGAAGCAGTGCTTTTCTTCTGTGTGCATTTGTTACATTCCTCAATTTATCAGTTTTTCTGTCAGTTTTTCACTCTTGTCAGGAATCAGGAACAATTTATTGTCATTTTTTTGTGTACTTGCATTCACAGAAGAAATTAAATTCCGTTTCCCCCAGCCCACAGCAGTGTGACACAAAAGACAAAAACAAACATCCAAAATTTCCCAAAAATGACACCACCAAAAAGACACAAAAACAAAGAAAGCAAAGCAAAAAAAAAAGAAAGAACACAAACAGTTAACAACACAGTCCAAAAATTCCCCTGTCCAGAGAACAAACACCAGCCAGGATGACTGTTGGAACTGCCGGTCTGAATGGGCTAGCAGTTAGCTTAGCCTGCCCCGCCTCCATGTCCTGTGAGACCACCCTCGGTGTTTCCTCTTTGGGCGCAGCTCTGGCAGGGCTGTGGTCCCTGGGCCCACTGGACGCAACAGACCATGCTCTCCTAGCCGATCCAGCACCAGCTCTCCCAGCCAGGCACCCTCGACACACCTCCCCGCGCTCCTCACAATGACACTAAAACACAGTCAACACTAGGCGAGGCCACCGCCAGACCGCCCTCGGTGTTATCGGAACTAACCTAACCTAATGGAATTAACCTAACGTAACCCTGCCGGTCTGCATGGGCTAGCAGTTAGCTTAGCCTGCCCCGCTTCCGCGTCCTGTCAGACCGCCCTTGGTGGTACCTCTTCGTGCGCAGCTCCAGTCAGGGTCATGGTCCCTGGGTCCACAGGACACAGCAGACCAAGCTCTCCCAGTCGATTCAGTGCCAGCTCTCCCAGCCATCAAACAAAGACAAAACAAACTTAGATGCAGATGTGGACAAAGACACTGCATGGAGGCTACTGAGTGAGGCCACTACAAATGTAAGTTCGCGCCGCCATCTTCCCACACTGGTACAGGGTGAGGCCGCTGCAAACATGAATTTGCGCCGCCATCATCATTCTCTACTCACTTTTTCACATTTGCTTTCCTACCTTTTGACTTTTCACAGTGTATATCTTTGTGTATCCCTATCTGTGTGTGTGTGTGTGTTTATGTGTGGTTGTGCACACTGTGTGTCCAGCTGGAGCTGGGAAGTCGTATCTTCGATGGTGTGGCCTCTCTGATCTATGACTGTCTGGACTGGCGTCAGCAGCACCAACACTACAGGGACAGCATCAGGCTCATCAACATACCAACTGTCCTTAGGGTGGAACCATGCCCTGTTGTGCCTACAGAGGTACACACACACACACAAATACATGCGTGCAAAAATGCTAATTTATTTAAGTGTATTCACAGTGAAGCATTTCTGAATTAAGCTACTGAAATGAGGCTACTGCTTGTACCTGAACAGCACAGTTTCCAAATATATTGTTAGTGTGCAAATCAGTGCTTCCCACCAGTTTGAGGAACTGAGTGCCTCACCATAAAGTAATCATTAGACAGGAAACCTGGCATATCTCTATGTTAAGCAGACAAGAAAACCAAATGAACAAAATAAAAAAAAAAGATTGTGATTGAACAAATGAAAGAGAGAAGTGAATTATTTAGTGGTTTGGGATTTTTCTTTGCCGTATGTGTTGTGCCAGGTGGTTCAGAGCCCTGTTCCTGCTATACCGGGCACCAAGAAGAAACCAGCACGAGAGGACTCTCCCCAGATCCCCAGCCAGGGTAGAAACATCATCTATAACAATTCCCCACTAGCCCCAAAAGCCCTGTGTGTGTGTGTGTGTGTGTGTGTGTGTGTGTGTGTGTGTGTGTGTGTGTGTGTGTGTGTGTGTGTGTGTGTGTGTGCCAGGATGGTCAAGTTGTTCATCAAACCATCAGGCTTTGCCCTAATCTGTTTTCTTTCTCACCCTGTCTTGTTTGTCAGCAGAGGTGAAGCCTTGCCCTCTCTCCACAGATGTGGACATGCGTTATTACGGCAGCCTGCTGGACCTGGTCCCCCCCGAGTCCTGCTCTGTCCCCCTCATCCTGCACTGCATGCTCGAACAGGTCTGTGTGTGTGACAGCGTGTACGAGACCAGGTTATTGTGTTTTGGTGATGTTTGTGTGCATGATGTGACCATGTGCCAGCATCTTCCAAGGTAATGCCAGTTATCTACAAGTCTAATCTATGATTTAAAGTATGTAAGGTATCAATGCCATGTCTATTGCAGCTTTTCATAACAGTAATGAATATCTGACCACTAAAACTACTGTCAGCTGTTTTTCCGGTGGTAGTAGTGTATGAACAAGATAGAGGGGAGAAAAAAACTGACAATTAAAGAGAATGCAGCTCAGCTTAAATACAATGTGTACCTATCCAGGTGGTGGTATCCAAGGAAAAGTGCCATGCTTCCATGTCCATGGCAGCTGAGGAGACCAGCACCAGCTTTGGCCCTGGGATGGACCATCAGCTGGCTAGTTACATGCTCCACAGCTTCCTGCCATTGGTACGCACGGAACAGGAAAAAAGCCACATTGTGGATAGCTTTCTGACACTGATACAGGATCAACAGGACAGACAGGTATGGCACCCACTCACATCCACAAAGGCAGACTGTTAGACTACAGTGTAGCTTTGCAGACGGATAAGTCCATAGGAAAATCTAAGTATTCATAATAGAGAGGATATATGCTCACTTACTTAAGTAATCTTTCTCAGTCGTTCATCCAGTTCCAATCCAGCGTGACAGCAAGCACTTGTCCAGGGACACCGTTCTGTGTTGTGATCCATGCTGTGTTCTGTTGTAGAAGCTAGCAGAGGAGTTTGGACCAAAGCAGACCCAGCAAAAGACTGACGCCCAGTGCCCTCTTGTGTTCAAACATCACGATGAGCGGGCACTACGACTAAGACAGATAATTGTGAGACAATAGCCACACAGGCGTTCACATGAATATGCATGCACTCACACATTCATTTTATATATATATATATATATATATATATATATATATATATATATATATATATATATATATATATATATATATATATATATATATATATATATACACTACCGTTCAAAAGTTTGGGATCACCCAAACAATTTTGTGTTTTCCATGAAAAGTCACACTTATTCACCACCATATGTTGTGAAATGAATAGAAAATAGAGTCAAGACATTGACAAGGTTAGAAATAATGATTTGTATTTGAAATAAGATTTTTTTTACATCAAACTTTGCTTTCGTCAAAGAATCCTCCATTTGCAGCAATTACAGCATTGCAGACCTTTGGCATTCTAGCTGTTAATTTGTTGAGGTAATCTGGAGAAATTGCACCCCACGCTTCCAGAAGCAGCTCCCACAAGTTGGATTGGTTGGATGGGCACTTCTTTGAGCAGATTGAGTTTCTGGAGCATCACATTTGTGGGGTCAATTAAACGCTCAAAATGGCCAGAAAAAGAGAACTTTCATCTGAAACTCGACAGTCTATTCTTGTTCTTAGAAATGAAGGCTATTCCATGCGAGAAATTGCTAAGAAATTGAAGATTTCCTACACCGGTGTGTACTACTCCCTTCAGAGGACAGCACAAACAGGCTCTAACCAGAGTAGAAAAAGAAGTGGGAGGCCGCGTTGCATAACTGAGCAAGAAGATAAGTACATTAGAGTCTCTAGTTTGAGAAACAGACGCCTCACAGGTCCCCAACTGGCATCTTCATTAAATAGTACCTGTTAGAGCCTGTTTGTGCTGTCCTCTGAAGGGAGTAGTACACACCGGTGTAGGAAATCTTCAATTTCTTAGCAATTTCTCGCATGGAATAGCCTTCATTTCTAAGAACAAGAATAGACTGTCGAGGTTCAGATGAAAGTTCTCTTTTTCTGGCCATTTTGAGCGTTTAATTGACCCCACAAATGTGATGCTCCAGAAACTCAATCTGCTCAAAGAAGTGCCCATCCAACCAATCCAACTTGTGGGAGCTGCTTCTGGAAGCGTGGGGTGCAATTTCTCCAGATTACCTCAACAAATTAACAGCTAGAATGCCAAAGGTCTGCAATGCTGTAATTGCTGCAAATGGAGGATTCTTTGACGAAAGCAAAGTTTGATGTAAAAAAAATCTTATTTCAAATACAAATCATTATTTCTAACCTTGTCAATGTCTTGACTCTATTTTCTATTCATTTCACAACATATGGTGGTGAATAAGTGTGACTTTTCATGGAAAACACAAAATTGTTTGGGTGATCCCAAACTTTTGAACGGTAGTGTATATATATATATATATATGTGTGTGTGTGTGTGTGTGTGTGTGTGTGTGTGTGTGTGTGTGTGTGTGTGTGTGTGTGTGTGTGTATGACTTTGTTAAAAGAAACACTCAACGGTAGGGAAAGTGCTGAACAAATAAGGAGCAATATAATCCAGTGAGTCAAATAAATTCTATATGAGACAGTACGAGCCTGTTGCATGTCATAAACATGTTGAGCACTTCCCTTACCATTGAGTGTTTCATTTAATTAAGTTTTATATATATGTAGAACTTTGTTAAAAGAAACACTCAACAGTAGGGGAAGTGCTCAACAAATGGATTATATGTGTGTATATACGTATATATATATATATATATATACAGAGAGAGAAAGAGAGAGAGAGAGAGAGAGAGAGATGAAATATCTCTATGGGTCAGGTGGGTCAGAAACAAATGGCAAGGGAATTTTTATAGGAACAATATAAAAATGCTCTATACAATGTACTTTATATGATACCAAGTTAAAATGAAAAAAGACAAGAATTGTTCTGCTTTGTCTTTGTAATTAATGTTAAATGTCTTATATTACTTTGTGTATAAATATTGGATGTAGCCATGACAAAAACATGAAGACTATGTGTGTGTGTGTGTGTTTGTGTGTGTGTGTGTGTTTCCTGTCATCTGTCAGGTGCGTCAGGGTTTTGACCCAGCAGAGGTTGAATCATCCATGATGAAGCTGTCCCAAGTGTGGAAGCTGATCCACTCCCCGCCTTCCCAGAGAAACAGTGATCCCCACAGGATGGCACGCAAACAGCAGCTGCTACGCTACTGCGCACAAAGTCAGATTTCAACCTTTTCACTGTGCTGCACAGTCAGCATTTTTCACCATAATTACATTTTTGACAGATATTAAGGCTTCCATTCATAACTTTTGCACTCACTGTAGGGTTTTACCCCCACCGACCTTTTTATATATTAGCATTCCCATGTGTCAAGCCACCATTTATACTTTGATAATGTGATACTATATTTATCAGTTTAGATAAATTCTCTTTAAATTATATTTGGTTGAGCATGGTCTCTACTAATGTATGTGAGCTTCTGGGAGAGAAATCAGCATAGTGGACAATAGTTAACACCCCAGTGTTTAGTGTTTACATCAGGATGAAGAACATCATGAACGTGTATGTATTTAATGATATGATGCTTTGCAGTAACTGTTAATGTGAATGGAAGACAAAGCACTTCCATAGACCCACACATCGATCTCAACACAAGACTTTAAGTCTTTGACTTAACAATGGCACCAAGCTCTTTTTGTCAATTTTTTTTCCTCCATTTTTCATGACAAGAATCAAATAATAATTTATCACAAACAGCAAGGACATGTAGCATTAAAACTGTCTGGCTACTGTGGACAGTAGCTAACTAAGGATGTTCATAGCAAAGCATTTTGGATAAACATCACTGCATGTATGTTTTGTCATGTATATCCATTATGTTATTCTTTCATTTCATAAAAATAAACTTACTTGCTGAGGAAAAAACTTGTGTTAGAAGCTTGCAGCTGATGTTATGACCTCTCCCAGGTGGTGTGGCGTGGCGGGAGGTGGACCATATGTTCCAGCAGAGTGTGTTGGAGAGCATGCCGCTGGCAGGGGTGGACCAACATGGTTTGCTGATGAGCACTATGGGGCCTCTGGGAACAACACCAGCACCAGCCCGGCAGGAGACACCGCTTCCCTGGGACGACCCGCTGTCCTACGCCAAGCACCAGCTGAACAACCAACAGAGTAGAGGTGATGTTTGAACAGGCCACTTGCGGGGGAAACTCTGTTTATGTAAAACAGCCCCGACCAGGATATCCATTCACAGATCTTGCTGAAGTGTCCTTGAGCAAAACAATAAAGCCTTCCATGCTGTCTTGTACATGCTTGGGGATGAGCAGATCAACTAAACATCTGAAATGAAAAATGGAAATGAGTGCCGTCGGGTACCCTCATAATGACTTAATGGCTTTTAGAAAGAGGGCAACTTATAACTGAAATGAACTGGTGAAGTGTTTTTCGAGGGGAAATGCAGACACACACACACACACACACACACACACACACACACACACACACACACACACACACTTATTATACTTCTCACACATCTAACCAAAATATAATATAATAAGGAAAAGTAATGTCTGCTTTTTTTTCCTAATTCATGGAAAGTTAAATTATAGCAGCTGCCATGTGCTGTTTTTAACCTGCTGTGTGTCTCATGATGCTTTGTTTGGTGTCACTTTGACAGTCTCTGAATTGCTCCATAGCTCCATTCCCTTTAACGACTGACACAAGTCACGTTTAATTAACATCAAGCTGTCACCTGTTTTACTGGTGCTTACGGGCAAGTTATTATTGACAGAATGTAATTGTGCTGTTGGTTTATTGCTTAGATGGAGAAGATATTGTAGGATGTCACACTTTACTAAAATACACACTACATGCATACGATGATATGTGTAACTTGTACACTTATTTTATTTAATTGTTGTCATTCTATTGTCTTGTTTTCGGGCACTGCTGCCCTGTTTTAAGTCTGATTGTTGCTTCAAAATATCCTGTCACTAAAGGCTGCGTTGAGGTTAATGTTATCTTTTTATCTTGTTGCTTTTCCTCCTCAGGTCAGACATTTCTCACTGACCCACCTGGGAGTCCAAAGGTAACTCAGAACACATCCTGATGAACTACAAGCTCAAGGAGCATTTAAAAAAAACATATTTTCAAGAAAAAGCAAAGAATAAGAGCGCAGTCATGACAATATGTGCAGAAGCATCAAATCATTCATTTTCCCACTGGGCTGATACTGACCCTAACATCCTGGCTTCATACTGCACCCTTCAGTTGAATGAACCTTGTATGCTTGGCATCCATGTGCAGCCGTGCAGACGTGTAGAGGACAGAGCTGTTGATTTAGCCTATGTCTTTAATCTGCCGACAGTGTCGAATCTTGTTTTCCGTGGCAGGATAAGAATATGACTGCTCAGCTGGAGTTCTCAGAGATCCAGAGCAATAGACAAAGGTTTCTGTCTGGCTGGCATTACACTGAACACCACAACGCCAGTGTCTTCCCACAGGTCACCACTCTTCTCTTCTCTTCTCGTCTCGTCTCGTCTCGTCTCGTCTCGTCTCTTCTCTTCTCTTCTCTTCTCTTCTCTTCTCTTCTCTTCTCTTCTCTTCTCTTCTCTTCTCTTCTCTTCTCTTCTCTTCTCTTCTCTTCTCTTCTCTTCTCTTCTCTTCTCTTCTCTTCTCTTCTCTTCTCTTCTCTTCTCTTCTATCACTCCTGCAATACAATGAAGTATACCTGCATGTTGATATACTGTATAAGATGATACATGTTAAAAACCTCATATTTTTTAAAAATTCAACAACATAGCGGTCTAAGCATCAGCTTTGTGTCGATGCAGTTGCCCACTGGGGACCGGGGTTCATGTCCCGGTCTCATCAGATCCGACTATGGCCGGACTCCATGAAGCAGCAATAATTGGCAACGCTGTCTTCGGGAGTGGGGCGGAGTCGACTTGTGTTCATCACATGAATGCATCTCTGTGTGTGTCGGAAAAAGCAGTGGTTTGGCCTGGATTCGTCTTGTCACGAAAGTGGTGAGGCGTCTCCTTTGAGACTGCCGGCCGGAGAGATGCAGTTGGCGAACGCATACAGTACGAGGGTGGGTGTTTGAACTAAAATAGGGATCGATTGGACACTAAATTGGGAGAAAAAGGGAAAAATCAGAAATAAATTTAGAAAAAATAAAATAAAATTTGACAACATTTTTACAATATTTTTGGAATAAAGTGGACAAGCTATACCTGTCTTTAAAATAAGTTTTAGAATTATTTCATAGGGTCTCACGGTTATACTTAGAAAAAACCCCTACCATGTACATGTCTTGTTGTGGTTGTTGTTGTTGTTGTTATTACTATTTTTCAAACATTGATTGATACTTAACATGTATTTAAATATTTTTAAAGTGAATTTAAAGCTTTTTGGATCAACATTGTTCATTTAGTTTTGACATTTAACTCAACAGAACTAATATATAATAAGAGTTGTCTTCACGTGTAGGTACTCCTGTCAGCTTGTGAAGTGTACAGCTGTATGGACACCTTCCAAGCAAGCCATGACAACATCCTCTACATTTTCTGCCACAGTCCCATGAGCCCTCAGCGGCAGAGCAAGGAATTCTGGGAGATGGCCCTTCACACTGACGTTGGGTTCAGGTCACTAAATCCATAAAGTCAGAAGAGGGTTTCCAGAGTAAACAAAAAAGAGCAGAAAGACCATAAAGGAGGTTACATTATATGCACAATATAAATATATGTGTATTGACAGACAGTAGACCGACAGCAAGGGCAATTTTAACTGCACATAGAAGCAAGATTACAAAAACACCACTAACAGCACTATTGAATGCATATTTGCAGGTATTATTCTCCTGGATTTTGAGCGGGGAATTAGCTCATTTGATAGAATGTTATTTAGGTTTATTTAAATAATAGGTTTTTATACAAAATAAGCCTAGAGCCAAGATTAGTCTCCATGTTCTAGTGATTGCCAAAACGATGATATTAGTAATAGATTTAACAAGCCTGAGTCCTGACATAAAAGAATAAATTTATGTTTTGGCTGTTGCTCATAAAATTGTTGCAACAGAACATTGTATTATTTTGTCATAGTAAATGATAAAATGCAGTAAATGATACACTTTCCTAAGCATGGCAAGTGTCACTTAATGCCCACAAAACCAAGCAAGGGTCAGTTATTACTGCAAATTTTATATCAGCTGCATCATGTGTACAAAATGAGATAACTATTATAGACCCTGAAGGGGCTTTTTTTTATCAGTTTTCATTGATTTTGTTCCATGAACAATGAAATTCAGTACCGTACATTCTGTTCTTGTCAGCACTGCGTATTTGTGATCACTATCGGTGTGTACTCTGAGGTAGCATTGTGTGTTCTAAAACGTCATTCTATAGATTTAATTAACTTGGCTTTTCATGTGCATTTCCCTCTTATCTCAGGAACTACCTGGAGCATGTCGCAGATGCCATCTCTGATTGGACGAAACAAGAAGAAAGAAAGAGAGAGGCAGAGAAAGTCAAAATTCTCAGTCCTGCTGAGTCATTAAAAGGTAATTCCTGAACATAGTCCAATAGTCCAACACAAGCCAAATACAAAAGACGTATCAGAATATCTTATTCCCGTAATCTCCAGTCATGACCCACAAATGGATATAAAGGTTTGATTCCAGCAAAACACTCCACAAGCTAAGTTTGCGTATGAAAACACCTTCAACCAGGGAAAGAGGGATGTATTAGTGGAATCAACTGGTGTAGTTGTTGCCAGGAGAGAAAACCCGTCTCTTCACAAGACATCCTTGGAGACTACTGTCTATGCGTGGCATGGAACAAATCATTTTTCAACATACATTTTTTTTTAATCTCCATTTTTTTGTATGATTAAGGTGATACAAATGGAGATTCTTCACCTGAGGTGTCTACTCCTGAGCCCATCATCAGAAAAGACTCCCTCAAAGTCAGTAAAAACACATCAACAAATAAATACAGTACTTACAAAGTACATACAGTACAAACACACACACTTCTGGCCCCATCTCCTCTGTTGCTTTTATGCTGTGACTTTAAGTATTTTGTTGAGTAGAAAGTAATTACATTTGCTTTGTATGAAATAGTTGGTGTGTCTAGTCGAAAGTTAGAGATTTTTCCCTGCACTCATGGTAACAGCAACATTTAGTATGCCAAAATCTGGAATGAAAATCAAATTTAACTGCAAATGCCTAATGTAATGTAGCTTACCTAATTTCCTGCTCAGAAAAACAATATTTTGTCCAACTGATAAAGCAATGACACATTACAGGTACAAAAAACTGTATTTCAATAGGCAGTCTCCAAGTCTCCACATCACTGTATTTTGTCAGTCATCACAAAAAAATTGGAAGAAGCCAATTTGACATGCACCAAACTCTTGCCCCTTTCAATTCTTCACCGCAAGGCTGCATTTAAAGAAAGTACTTCCTGTTTACTTATTCTATTGTTTGTGTGTGTGGTGTTTTCAGGCATGGAAGTTGGAGCAGGAACTCCTGAAGGAGGAAGAAATAGCCAAGAGATCCAAGAAAGACAGTGCAAGTGGAGGTAAACAGCAGAGGGGGAAGGATGAGCAGGCAGCTTCCACTGCAGGCGAGAAAGACAACAAGAAACCCTCTGCTGGTAGTAGGAAGAGCAGAGAAGCGATAACAGGTGGCTCATCCAAAAGCCCCATAGAGTCCATTACCAACACACTGTCCGCTGTAGAGGGAGATGAAGAACTGCAGCCAGCAGAGAAGTCATTCAGTGTACGGACATTAGCTGTTTGATCCCTCTCTTTGTCTATTGATACTAAGTGACGTGCTCTATTTTCAAACTCTAGCAGTATTACCCTGGGAAAGTTGTAATGCATTAGTCTACTACTACTACTACTATTACTACTAAATTAGTAAACTTGTTTAAATTGATTCACATACACACAGACATGTGTTTTTTAGACCATACACATAAGATCACAGAAAGTTGAATCGGTCCATCTGGACACAATGTTTATTGAGAGAAACGTTTCATCACTCATCTAAGTGACCTCTTCAGTTTCAACTGACTGCAGGTATTCCCACCCCACCTATGGCAATGGCATAACGCCCGAAAACAACGATCGGTTTCATATGCAAATTGCCATGAGAATTAACTAGTGTTTCAATGGCCATGTGTGCTATTCACAGAGGATTGAGGAATGTTTCTAATCACAGTATTGTAAAATGGTGACAGATGTACTCTTAGCCACCCCCCCCCCCCCCGGTTCAGGGACGGTCGTTGCCTCTTCACATAGATGGCCTCTTTGACTCCCCATTCAAATCAGTGTTCTTCCCTATCAAGGACGTGCACATCCTCATCCTTGAAAGAGTGGCCACTGGCCTGTAGATGGGTGGAGACTGTGGAGTCCTGGTCTGACGTGTTAGCTCTTCTGTATTGTGCCATCCTCTTGGCCAGCGTCTGTTTGGTTTCCCCGATGTACAAGTCACGGCAATCCTCCTGGCACTTAACAGCGTACACTATATTGCTCTGTTTGTGCAAGGGGACCCGATCCTTGGGGTGGACCAACTTCTGGCGTGTGTTATGGGGTTTGAAAGCAAATATGTGTGGAAAATGCGTGTCTCAACTTTTCCGACATGCCTGCCACATACGGAATCACCACTGGTTTACACTTAGGCAGCTGTTGTCCTTCTTCTCGCTTCAACTGGCTGGTGCACTGTTTGGACATCTTCCTGGCTTTGACCCAGCTGCTGTGTCGGTGGTACAGCATCCTGATGACTCCTAGTTTGTGTTCCAGTGGATGATGAGAGTCAAACCTTAAGTACTGATCAGTATGTGTTGGTTTACAGTAAACATCAACAATCAAATGTCCTCCATCATCAATTACAATTTCACAGTCTAAGAAGGCTAACCTGTAATTTTTCGCATCCTCCCTGGTGAACTTGATGTGGTTGTTCACAGAGTTAATGTGGTTGGTGAAATGTGGTACATCCTGAGATTTAATTTTAACCCAGGTGTTGTCCACAAATCTGAACCAATGGGTAGGTGGTGTCCCTGGACAGGACATCAGAGCCCTCTTTTCCACTTCTTCCATATGCAAGTTGGCCACTGTAGGTGAAACTGGGGGAACCCATAGCACACCCATGCTTCTGTCTGTAGTACTGCTCCCTGTATGTGAAATACGTGGACTGAAGACACAGCTACAAGAACAGACACACTTGGTCAGTGTTAAGGGTGGTCCTATTGCTAAGGGTGGGGTCATTTTGTAACTTCATACAGACTACCTCCACTGCTTCATCAACAGTAACACACGTGAAGGGAGACTTAACTTCATAAGAGACAATTGAATTCATTCATTGGACCATGCTATATCTAACTCTAGTTAATGGTCACAGCACTTGGCATATAAAACCCATCGTTGTTTTCAGTCGTTATGCCACTGTATTGTTTATAAGGGTGGAGATACTTGCAGTCAGCTAAGACTGATGAAGTCACTTAGATAAGTGATGACACGTTTCTCTCAATAAATGTTGTGTCCAGATGGAATGATTCAACTTTCTGTGATTTTCTGACCCGGATTATTGAGCATACATAAAGACATATACACAAAACACTTAAGAAAAACAGTTCATTTTGTACCTTTAGAAATTAATGTATAGCATGTCTATGTGTGAATTTGTGATTTTTTTGCATGTGGTCTAGGGCTTTCTGGGTTACAGCATGAACGGCAGGCTTATCCAGGTGTCAGGTGGGATCCAGAATCTCTTCCCCTCTGATGGAGGACAAATCACTGTGGAGAACATCAACTATGTCCAAGGTGCACACTTAAAACTTCAGCTGCAGACAGGATTCCTCACAAATAATTTCGTCGGCTGGTGATAGCCTTACGTACTGATTTCTATAAGGTGTTTTTTCCCCTTTAAGATAATAAACAGCTTGTGTAAATTAAGTGACGCTGCCAGTCAACAGAAAACCTGCATTACAAGCATCTTTGTGGTGAATAGCAAAGCTCTTATCACTTTATCTCTTTCTCTTGACCTGCAGCAGTAAGACTGCATCCTCTCACGGCACGGAAGCATTCCTCGGTGGCAGCTGAATTAGGGCTCCTAAAAATGATTGTAAACAAGTCTCGAAAGCAACTCAGATGCCATCTAGTGGTTCATAGATGTAACTGCATGGCATTTGTTGGGTGACTTATTTCATGGTTAGTGTGACCGCTGACTTCTTGCACAAGCACTAACTCACAGTTGCGTGTTTGCCTCAGGGTCCAGTCTGTTGAAAGTGGGAGTGAGGAAGGATGGGCATCATTTCTACACACACATTAACCATGTCGTTGTTGAGCCAGTGAAAACTGCCCCACCGCCAGGAGAAAAGGAAACAAAATATCAAACCAAAGATGCTAAAGATCCCAAAAAGGACCTGATAACAGGTGGATTTTTTTAAATGTGTGGTTGTAAAGAAATAATCATAATAACAGTTATTAATATGATAATAATAATAGTGTTAAAAAACAATGGTAATCATCATCATCAAAATGAGCCAAGGTGAACCACTTGTGCATTTGTGTGTGTTTGTGTGTGTAAAGTGGCCAACCAGGTGGAGACTAAAGTAGTCCGACAGGGCTCCTTCTCTGCAGTGTTGGACAATGGTATCCACCTCTCTTACAGTTACTATGGACCTACTGGACAGTACACAGGTATCACGCTCAAACCGCATAAAGGTTTAATTAACAATGACATTTCACAATCTTTTGACGATTCCTTTCAAGATAATTATACAGTGCATATGATGGTTGCTTGCTTGTCTTATTAAAATGTTTTTTTCCCGGGTATCGGCGCTTTTCCCAGTGCTCTGAAAATTTTCACATATACTGCTGTTATTACGATGATTGTTTAAATGAGGGTGAATTTTCTGTGCAGTACAGATTATTATATAGTGATGTTTTTGTGCGGTGATGTTCCAGCCAGTTCCCCGGTGCCAGAGGGAGAAGCTCTGGTGAAAAACAGAGTCTCCCCACTACCTGTGCCTATCTCTGACCCTACCTCCAACCATGCCACCAAGGGACCGAGCTTGGCTTCATCCCTCCCACAGAACCAGGAGCCTGATTATGCTCAGGTCTGTATCTCATCTCCCTCCCTCCCCCCCCCCCTCTCTCTCATGAATACATACATGTGCACATACTGGCATTCATGTGAAGTCAGGCAAACACAATTATACATGCATGAACCAGCACATACAAGTTTTATAAAGTTATGAGTTGCTGACAGTCTACAATATGAAGGATTTTTAATCATACAATGAGAAAATTATCTTGATTTTTGGTCTTTACTCTCAAAGATGAATTATTCTATATTTTCAATGTTGCGGGGTGTGTGTGTGAATCCAGAAGTGTGAAGCTTTGCCAGTACAGCTATCCTGTCCATTCAATAGTCTGAACCTGTCCATTCCCAATGGCCTGCTGCTGCAGTTCCTCACAGAAGATACACAAGGTCAGTGGAATACACACATGCACACACATGAAGGCTTGAGTGTCCCTTTATCTCTGTCACTGTGAGGACCAAAGGTCCTCTTAGGGAGAGAAAGCTTTCCACATAGAAACATATTTGTATCATTAGAAGTTAAAAGGGGTCAAATGTGGGGTTATATTAAACCTGAAGCTCAGCATTTGCTGGCTAGAACTGGTGAGGCAGACCTTATTTACATGTATATATTAGTACAGATGTGTACATTTGTGAATCTTTATTTGTTTTTGCATGTGTGTGTGTGTATGTGTGTGCGTGTGTGTCCAGGAACATGTTCAAAGAAGCGTAGTATGTTGGTTAGACAGAGCTTTCCTCTCCATGGTGGGGATGCTGGGGGAGCACTTCAGGATCCTTTGCTCTCCAGAGAACTGTCCCGTGTGATCACCAGCCATGGAGCTGTAGTCAAACACATGAGAGACGGATCCACAGAGGTAAACACATGCTCACTCATAAACACACACGTGCACATACATACACATGCACATACATGCACATGCACACATACAAACACACATGGTAAACACATACTCATAAACACACACGCGCACATACACATGCACATACATGCACACAGATCTGTCAGCTGTGTCTATGTGTAGGTGCTGTTTCCGGATGGTTCGGTGAGTTTCAGCCCAGACTCTGGCCCAGTGTGGGTTCCTGACTCTGAGGTGGAAGAGGAAAAGACGCCCCCACCAATACCAAAAGAAACCCAGGACAATAAGAGAGGTTACAGTTCAAGACCACATCTCTATCTCTCTCTCGTCTCTCTGTCTGTCTCTCCCTCTCTCACACAGACTCTCACTGATACTCAAGTGCACACACCTTTTAGTGGAGCTGCCGCCTAGTGTGGGAAGTTTGTACTCTCTTCAGGTTTTAGTGAAGAGTTACGTTGCCACCAGGTCTTAGCATGAGGTCACACTTAAGTTGAATTTGTGTGTGTGCACGTATGTGTGCGTGTGTGTGTGTGTGTCTTTGTATGTATAGGGAAGAGTGCCAAGAAGGAGGCTGAACCACAGTTTGTCCCCACCCCTCAGAGAGGTTGCTGGTCAACCACGACACCCTCTGGGACCCGCATCTCTACGGTGGGGAACACACACAAACACACACCCAGCACCCGCCTGCTCGCCTACCATGCCACAGACCCCTACACCAAGGCTGTGAGTGTACATGTAACTTAAACTGCACTTACTGGTATGAATGGTGAGTAGTGAAGAGAATGTTGGAAGTGTGTAAGGTAGACATCACAGAAGAACAACTCAAGTTTCTTGTTCCTTTCATATCCATCAGTCCCTTTATCTCTCTCTCTCTCTTTCTCTCCTTCACTCACACAAAAACTCACATTCACATAACTTATTACTATTCACTCAAATCAACTTAAATTCATTATGGTTATCAATAGATTTTTTTCTGATTTAATTTATTTAATAAGTGCATGAGTGCATCATCTAGATCGAAACATTGCCGGTTAAAATAAGTATTGGGAGTATTTCAGTATGCAGACCTCACTCCTTTGAGTTGTGATTTGCAGTTTTTGTCTGGCACCTAAATCTATTTTCTGGATGTGTGCACCCTTGGTTCCTCTTATGAGTGCACCATCTATCATCTAACATATTCTAAAATACTTCCATGGAGGCTGGTCCAAATCTTTTTCTTTTTGAACCCCCCCCCCCTTTTTCTCCCAAATTACATCCAGCCAATTACCCTACTCCTTTGAGCCATCCTGGTCACTGCTCCACCCCCTCTGCCGAGCCGGGGAAGGCTGCAGACCACCACATGCCTCCTCCGATACATGTGGAGTCACCAGCCACTTCTTTTCACCTGACGGTGAGGAGTTTCACCAGGAGAACGTAGTGTATGGGAGGATCACGCTATTCCCCCCAGTTCTCCCTCCCCCCGAACAGGCGCCCCGACCAGAGGAGGCGCTGGTGCAGCGACCAGAACACATACCCACATCCGGCTTCCCATCTGCAGACACAGCCAACTGTGTCTGTACGGACACCTGACCAAGCTGGAGGTAACACGGGGATTCGAACTGGTGATTCCTGTGTTGGTAGGTAACGGAATAGACTGTTACGCTATCTGGACGCCCCGCTGGTCCAAATCTTGTTTCGGAATTTTGATATTCAATCATTGTCAGAGTATTGTGATTTGAAAAAAAAAAAGAAAAAAGAAAAGATAAGAATTAATGTTTTCAGTGAAAGGGTATGTCTCTTCAGAAAATGGAGATAATCATTTATATAGTTTTTAGGGTTGTCGATCGATTAAAAAGAATTAACTAATTAGTTGCACAATTTGATGGATCGCGATTAATCGCTTTTTTCTTCTTAAGACTGAAGCTTGTTATAATGGGTATCTAAATGTAAAATCATGGAATTAATGAAGAATCAACACAAAGGACGTCTATTTACATTCAAATACTATTGTTTAATAACATCTTTTTAGCTTTGAGGACAGATTCTCTCCTGTGAACTACAGATCAACAAAACTATCAAGGCCATCAAAATGGACTGTCAGCTTGAAAGACACATTTCTCACACAGAAATAATAACAAAACCCAGGCCAATATGTTAAAGTCCCAGTCGAGTTTCAAAACCATTAAGGCCTTTAAAATTATATATCAGCTTAGAAGGTAATAATTCATCCAGCTTCCCACCCGCAGACACGGCCAGTTGTGTCTGTAGGGACGCCCAACCAAACTGGAAGTAACACGGGGGCTTGAACTGGCGATCCCCATGTTGGTAGGCAGTGAAGTAGATCCCTATGCCACCCACATGCCATGGTAATAATTTCTTGTATAAACTAATATGAATGATAATCACCAACAAAACAAATGTGTTCCATGTTCAAGTGTCAGTTGAATTTCAAGTGTCGTGAATACACGATGTTCACTGCGTGTTCATTAATAATGGCACATTACAGAGCCCCATATGTGCCCCAGTGGCACAGCTAGTAGAGTTTCCAATATTCTGTATGAGGGGATGAGGGCTGGGAACAAATGAAGCCTACTTCTGTGAGAAAGCAGAGATGAAGGTCACGCACTGTGATAGTCCAGCGAGGAGCAGAGTAGGGGAAAAAAGACAGCTCTCCATGCAGTGCACAACCGAATCCCCAATATGCCTGTGAAACAGCCTCGCTCAGCCGTCACTTCCTAGTAAACAAAACACAGCTATGTTAATTGTGTCAATTTTTTTAACGCGTTAAATATTTCAAATTAATCGCAAAAATTAACGTGTTCATTTTGACAGCACTAATTGTTTTGAAGTAAGCCCTCTGACCCCATTTGTGTGTCAGGTGATGCTGAGCAGAGAGGACCATGTGGTGTCTGTTCAGGGCCCAGATGGAACTCTGACTGTGGAACACTCAGACAGAACCAGAATCACCAGCCTCCACCAGGACAGAGAAGCACACACACCACTAAACACAGGTGAACAAACTCGCATACAAACACACACGTACACACACAGAAAATTTGTTTTTGTCTTGTGTCCCATCATGTCCATGTGTTTGTCATCTTTCCAGGAGATGGGTCTGAGTGTGTGTGTGTCAAATCAAAGTCTGAGTATACAAGCGATCGTGCAGAGCAAATGTGCATGACGTGCCCTGCACAGAACGTGTTGGATGATGTGTATTCCGAGCTGCTCACCCAAGGAGCTTCTGATGGTGGAGCGCAGACTGGCGTTGTTGGGACTGGGAGCACGTCCGATGATGGGGCACATTCCATGTTGAGCGTGGGTGAGGACAGTGAGGAAAAGGAATTGGCAAGTGTGTGCGGGAGCGATAAGGCGGGTGGTGTGCAGGCCAAAGAACGGGTGCTGCTGGTGGAGAGGGAGGACTATGCCACTGTGATAATGTACCCAGAGCGACTCTCGGCTCATGTCTTCCTGGCAGATGGCACTGTTGTCACGGCAACCAGCCATGGAACCTACCAGGTAGAGGGAACTATTGATGTATACTATTAAATGAGAATAACCGAGATGATTGGTGCCAGACACAAGATGTCTACTACATATAAACTTAGCACAAAAAGTAAGGAAATGTGTGTTTGGTAGATTATTTCTTTGTTGTAACGATGCTTCTTGGCAATAAATCTTATATCAGGCACCTGATTGTCAGCACCTGGGGTACCAGAAGCTCAAAACAAGAGTCAATAGCAACAGCAAAATAAGCTGTTTGGCATTGGCAGAGAAGATTTAGCAAATTTTTCATGGGTGCAACCCACATACTCAGCTCTGCTGCTCATCCCACAAATGCATGTTCCTTACAAATGGGGCACCATTTAAAAGGGAAATAAACAGGCTTTCCACCGGTATAAGATTTATTGCCAAGAAGCATTGTTACAACAAAGAAATAATCTACCAAACACAAATTTTCTTACTTTTTGTGCTAAATATATATATATATATATATATATATATATATGTGTGTGTGTGTGTGTGTGTGTGTGTGTGTGTGTGTGTGTGTGTGTGTACTAGTTAATAAAGTTAATAAAGCTAATTGATATGTGTGTAGCTTTATTGACAGCTGATGATTGCTTATGGCATGAAACAGGCTTGTACTGTCTCATAAAGAATTTGCTTGACTCACTGGATTGTATATATATATATATATGCATGTGTGTGTGCGTAATTGACAGATGCATCAGGTAAAGATACTATAAATACTATAGTTCTGTTTATTTTTACATGATTGTATATAGAAGTGTGTGTGTGTGTGTGTGTGTGTGTGTGTGTGTGTGTGTGTGTGTGTGTGTGTGTGTGTGTGTGTGTGTCTGTCCTAGGTATTTCCTTCCAATACAGGTCTGCTGCAGATTCAGGTAGATGGCACATGTGTGTACCTTCCTGACTCTGCCGTGACCCCTACTCCTGAGAGTGATTCCTGCAGCAGCCAAACAGGAAGCTACACCATGAGTCACACCGGAAAAGTGGCCTGTGATGTCACAGACCCTGATGGAAACCACTTCCAGGTCAGCTACATAGGTTGCAAGGAAACCACTCGTTTGACGTGAATGGCTCATTGTAGTAATGAAAATAAATTAGACCAAAAAAGCAGGAAAAAAAAAAACCTCACATCAACAATAAAAATGTGAGAAGCAAAGCTCAGTTCGCACTGGTCTGGGTGATATGTAGATGACAGGAGTCATGAAAACCAGTCAACAATTTGATCAAACCTTTCTAAATTGTCTTAGGCTCCCACAACCTTTAACCTTGACTACTCTGTGTGTGTGTGTGTGCGTGTGTGTGTGCGTGCGTGCGTGCGTGCGTGCGTGCGTGCGTGCGTGCAGGTAATGGAAGATGGACAGATAACAGCAGTAGTTTCCAGTCCTGCCGAGAGCACACTGGTACAAGAGGAGGTAGAAGACAAAGATGGAGAGATGACCGGGCTTCCTGAAAAACATACAGAACGTTGTCCCAGGTAGGCTTCCATACATAATTTAAAGCGCTATTTCCAATTTGTCGAATCATTCTCATATCTCGTTTTTATGAATGGTCAATCACCTATGCTGGCTGCTCTAACAACCCATAGCTTTACTCTTCACTTCTTTGTGTTTTGAATACTTTCTTGATTTGATAACTTACATGTATATCATAAACTGGAGAGAAGGCTAAACAGCTAATTTTTACAGTTGATACTTTTCTAAAATTAAGACAGACACCTTCACATTGTATTTTCAGGTAATGGTCTACCCTCCCACAGTCCAAAGACATGTAGGTCAGGTTAATCGGCCATGCTAAATTGCCCCTAGTTGTGAATGTGTGTGTGTGTGTGTGTGTGTGAGGGCCCTGTGATGGACTAGAGGCCTGTCCAGAGTGTCTCCCCGCCTGCCGCTCAATGACTGCTGGGATAGGCTCCAGCATCCTGCGACCCTTATCGGGATAAGTGGCTTGGGTAATAGATGGATGGATGGATCTACCCTGTTTCTAAGGCCAAAGCTTTTAAATGAGTAATTTTGCTTGTTGCAGTTATGAGAATTGAGAGGTAGGTGAGAAGGTCTGAGTGCTTGTAATAACAGAGGAATCCCTGGGTGTTAGTTGTTTCATGAAACAAACGGGTTATGTTGCTTAAAATAGTATATTATCATTTGAAGCTTTCATAAAAAATAATTTGTATCCCAGGCTGTTTGTGGTACATGAGGATGGCTCCGGTACTGAACTGCTGAGCTGTCAGACTGTGGAGGAAGTGTTGAGCCAGGCCTACTCTGACCCAACCATAGCGTTGCTGAAGGAACCATTACCTGACACACAAGGTACCGCCTTCAACATTTGATATACTGAGGGTTCAACCAAATATCTATGGTACACAACCCTCTATTTAGGATGTACATGGAGACTTGCATGCAATTGACTTTCATATTTTCAATTTGAAATCTATTGGAGAGTAGTTAAGTCAGGCTGTCCTGTGTTGTCTTCATAATTGGTGACATTGTCATGAGTAGAGATTAGAGTTGACACGGGCTGTTTGGTGCACAGCTGAAGACAAGAACTCACCAAGTTGTAGCGTTGGATTGCTTAGCATTAAAGCTAACACTTGTATTCTAAATCAGCTTGTTTTGAGTTATCAACCTCTAGAGGTTCAGGCAAAGAGATTTACATGAGATGTAACACAAGTAAGCACATTGATATGTGTGTATACCAGATGAGTTTGCCATTACCATCCTAAAGCCAAGCCACCAGAGTGTGTGGTCCCAGTGGTTGCTGCAAAAACAGAACCCAGAGATCATCCCTACCAACCTCAGGAACCGCAGCTGGCACAACTTCCCTAGAATCGAGGTGCATACACACACAATGCACTTATATATACATACATACATATACATGTATGTATATTCATACAGTACACACCCATATACACATGCATTTGCCTCGCTTTTTGTCTCTCCCTAATCCAGAGGAAGACCTCGGGTCCTCCGTTTGGGACTGACCTGGGACCTGGTCTTACTATAGGAGACAGATCCTGTGGCTCCTTGTCTCAGGGTCAGCCTGCTCGGAGCTGTCCTGAGGCCCTGGAACTCAGAGAACTGACCCAGTATCGACCAGTCACCACCCAACTCAGAAACACACTAGACTGGCGACTGAAGGTGAAAAACAGCAATCGCTGCAGACTCACGTGCACATTATTTTTGTTTCATTTATTGTTTATTTGACAGGGACAACGCACAATTTTACAATTGCACCAGAGTTAGCCGACAGCTAATTTGCATCTGCAGTCCCTGGGCAGGCAAACAAACAACAATTAATACAAAAGTAAAAACATAACAATACATAAAAAAACTATTGGACAGGCAGACAAAGAACAATCAAGACAAAATAAAAACATGACAATACATCAGAAAACCAATCTCAAAAGTTATAAATACAATCTGATCTATTTAAAACAGTGGATATAAATAGCAATTTGGCCTATATGACAACAACATAGTAAATATGGATTTCATCTATTCAGCAACAATAAATATAAATAGTAATATGACCTGAAACATCAATAAACAACAATCTGACCTAAACTATGACAACAGCTATAAAAATCAATCTGGCCTAGTCAATGGCAAGAAATATAAATTACACACAGTCTATGGTCATGTTGCACCTGGGCTGATTCCATCCAGAACCCTAGGCTGCTCCTGACTAAGAAAAATATAGTAACTACTCTGAATAACAAGTAAAACAAAAACCCTGAGTGAAATCTAAAGTATATGCAAATTATTAAAGCAAGGCCATTTATTTGGGATTACACGTTTGTGCTGATTTTAACCAAAGCTTAAGACGCTTTTTAAACACCGCAAAGCTGGCTGACTCTCTAACATTAGGGGGAAGGGAATTCCACTTTCCCACCACTTTTACTGAAAATGCTGATTGACCAAAAGTAGTCTTCCTAAACTTTGGTACCCAATCTCCCCTTGAAGATGCTCTGGTGCTGACCCTTACAGTTCTGTCACTGTCGGGAGAGGCCAGGCATGCTCTCGGGGGGGGGGGGGGTGCGAGTCCATGAATAATCTTGAACATCAGGCATACATCTGAATAAAACAAAAAATTATCAAAATTAAGAAAGTTATATTTTTTCAGGATATGGCAGTGGTGATATTCCCTTGTCTTTTCTCTTGTTGTCAAAGTGGTACTGTTGGGAGGAATTTTAGACCCGTTCGTCTATCCTTCCCTGTGTTGCTCCCAATATTTGAATGTTATTTGGGTCTCTTACAATTTGAGTAATTTTATGTTAACTTTGATCAGAGTTGAATTTGAAATTTAATTCAAGGCTGAAATAGTCAACTATTATTACAGTGCATATTTCATCTTAAGTCCACGTTTGAGGTCAGCTACATGAACACATATGGACACATAAGTTCTGAAAAATACCAATGGTCTTGTTTGAAAAATAAGCTTATTTTGATTTTCTCTGAAAGGTATTCAGAAGATTGCTTTGCAGGAGGATAATAGTGTGCTGTGATCTGGCCTTGACTGTAGGAATACATGGAGCATTTGTTACAGAGGGAGCAGCTCTCAGAGGAGATGAAAATTAAAGATCCACGTACAGAGGAAGAGAGAGTCCATGCTAGTGATCTGCTCAAATTGATTCTGGTCAGCATGTGCGCGCGCGCACACACACACACACACACACACACACACACACACACACACACACACACGTACATATACTGTACATATTATAAAGCGAAGTTGAGACAAACGCGCATACGCAAATTAAACAAAAAAGCAAACACATACACACACACTCACAAAACTCATTAACATATGAGAATAATGGAACAAATATTACTCATTTACACACAGAAACAGATGCATAAATGCAAAAATAGGTAATATATGATAGTAAGATGTATGGAGTAATATATGTTTTAGTCTCTTCCAGAGTCAGAATGTCCAGATCCTACACTTAACAAGAGGACTTCAGGTTCGTGACTAGTTTCTACCTTGCAAGTACATGTAGGTTATCAAAGAAGGTTGAATCAGTTCATCTGGATACGTTTATAGTTGTATCCATATATATATATGGTTGTGACATTGTATTCAGATGAACTGATTCAACCTTCTTTGATTTTCTTACCTGGATTATTGAGCATGCATCAAGACATACATGTAGGTTACAAATGGCTTCGTTATGTGGTACAGAGTCAATATACAGAATCAGAATCAGAAGCACTTTTACAAGCTATAATACAAACTTAATATACAAGCTTTATACAAGCTGTACAACTACATTTCTGCTGTGAAAACGTATGTGCATTTGTCTAACTAAGGTATGTTTGTTCCACATACATGTACATGATACTTTGTGAAACCACAAGGAGAGATTTTGAATTTTCTGAACTTTGAAGTGGAGACATTTTGGTTGGCGTGGTCAAAGTTATCTGGTTCATGGTGTTACAAATTGTATTGATTCTTATCAATAGGTGACAGATGAGGCTAATAACCCAGGAGTTAGGAAATCAGTAAAAAAGGAATTGGAATTTCATCACAAACATGGTAATACAGCACTAACTTGCATAAGCTAGTGCTGTAATGTGTAGATAATTTGTAGAGCTTCATTGCATGCGTCATTATACTAGGGAGGCAAAACATGGAAGTTAACCCTTTGTGTGTGTTCGTGTGTGTGTGTGTGTGTGTGTGTGTTCACAGAAGACATGGCTAGTCTGTACAACAAAGAGGTTGTAGACCCAGTTGTGCATTTGGACACTTCAGAGGACACCCCCAGAGGACAAAGTGACAGGTAGGAGAGACAGGACCGACATGCATGAATGAATGAATCACTAGGTTCAGCTGGATTCAAATAATGCAGCTATGACACACATTAAAGATAAAATAAGTTTTGAGTGGCCGTGTTATTTCATAATGATTAAAAACACACGAGTAAACTTGAACAGGGACATCCTTGAGTACATATTCAAATAATTATGACGGAAAACACAACAAAGCTGGCAAGCTTATTTCTTTTGTGTTGCTCATGTAAAGATAATAAGATGTGATAGGATTTATGAAATAAGTCAACAAAACTTCAATCAGTTACACATACAGATCTGCAGCTTATGTGCAAAAAAAGCCTATTAAAAGTACAACCCTCATGTGGCGTCCGGGTATCGTAGCAGTCTATTCTGTTACCTACCAACACGGGGATCGCCGGTTCAAATCCCCATGTTACCTCTGGCTTGGTTAGGCATCCCTACAGACACAGTTGGCTGTGTCTGCAGGTGGGAAGCCAGATGTGGGTATGTGTCCTGGTCGCTGCACTAGCGTCTCCTCTGGTCAGTTGGGGTGCCTGTTCAGGGGTGGGGGGGTAGCGTGATCCTCCCACGTGCTACGTACCCCTGGCGAAACACCTCACTGTCAGGTGAAAAGAAATGGCTGGCGACTCCAAATTTATCAGAGGAAGCATGTGGTCGTCTGCAGCCCTCCCCGGATCGGCAGAGGGGTTGGAGCAGTGACCGGGATGGCCCGGAAAATAGGGTAATTGGCCAAGTACAATTGGGGAGAAAAAGGGGGAGAAAAAAAAAGTACAACCCTCACTAATTTCTTCTCTCCACCTTTCATCTCCACCCATGTTCTTTGATATTTCTCCTGTTACCTCTCCTCTCACCTCCTCCCTTCTCCTCTCCTCTATTCAATAATGCTTCTATCCCTAAACCCCCCTCCATCTTTTCTCTGTTACACCTCCCCTCCCTTACCTCCTCCTTTTTGACTCCTTTCCTTTTCTTTCTTTTCCTGTACTGTACTTTTCCTCCTCTCCCATTTCAGAAAAGGAAGTTGCCTTCAATGGACCAAAAGACTTGCACAACACAGGTCAAAGTTTTGCATCTTCCACTTTTTATATTATTTTACACAGAACAGAGGATCTCCCTTACGGGCCCTAAAGCATCCTTGTGCCATGGTTTCCATAGTTTTTCTGTAATATGGCAGTAAAAGTAAAAATCAACATGTATTTTCTCTGACATCGCATGGTGGCAAAATGTTGTTGCTTAAAACCAAAGTTTAAACTGGTGGCAGAGTAGATATGCAATCTGAGGCATCTTTGATGGTCATCATTGAGTTATATTTGCACTAGCTCACCTGCTGTTCAGTAATTCTCTCGACAACACTGTGTGTGTGTGCGTGCGTGCGTGCATGCGTGTGTGTGTGCGTGTGTGTGTGTTTTGTGTAAAAATGTGTGTATAAACTGCAGGCAGGAGCTACTTGAGGAGAAGGCTCACAGAGAGGCTCAAAGGAAGAAAATCATTGTTCCTTATTTCCACCCTGAAAATGCACACTTACATTTGGTACGTGTATATAACTTATTCTTTGTATCATAGGAATTAGAGCTAAATGAACTTGATGTAAATGAATGATTCCTTGGTATTTTAGAGTTGATGGTGGGCTGAGTGAATAGAGGGAAAAGACAATTGGGTAGCCATTTTTTTCTTTTTTCCCCTAATCAGCTTGCCATTCAAGAACCAGATATGAGGAGTCTATCCATGGATCTCCCTCCATTCCCCAAGACTGATGAAAGCAAGGCCTTCCTGAGAGATGCCCCCCAAGAAGAAGATGGTAAGAGACTGTGACAAAGACATTTTTTTCACTTTTAGCAGAGAGACCCTGCTACCTGTGTTAAGTGACAGGCTGATGTTTGGTTCAAATTAATTTCAGTAGATGTTCCACGGACCAGGAAAAAGATGTCTGGTAACAACTGGCCATACAGTGTTTTGAGACAGTAACACACAGAAACTAGCTACATACCAGAAACACAAAATCACAGAAGATGATACTGTTGAAGATATTGTTGATCAAATTAATGAAATATAATTTCAATGTGTGTGTGCTCACTTGTGTTTGTGTGTGTCTGGTATATGTGTGTGCATCTGCACATGCGCCCTGAAGCCCAAAGACCATTGAATCCAACACCCTGTCATGCAGCAAGGTAATTAGATGGTGTGAATGTCCGAGGTTGCTTTATATTTGTTATAATCAGAAAGGGGCAAGTTAATTATTATCATTATTATTTACACTTAATCATTAAAACATTCTTTATGAGAACAGAATTGTATTTAGGAATTAGCAAACTACTACTTTATGTATGCTCAATAATTCAGATAAGAAAATCACAGAAAGTTGAATCAGTTCATCTGGACACAACATTTATTGATAGAAACGTGTCATCACTCATCTAAGTGACCTCTTCAGTCTAAACTGACTGCAGGTATCCCCACCCTCATAAACAATACAGTGGCATAACGACCGAAACCATCGATTGGTTTTATATGCAAATTGCCGTGACCGTTAACTAGAGTTTCAATGGCCATGTGTACTATTCACAGAGGATTGGGGAATGGTTGCAATCACAGCACTGTGAGATGGCGACAGGTGTACTCTTGCCCCCCTACCCCAACCCCCAGTTCAGCGATGGTCGTTCCCTCTTAACATAGATGGCCTCTTTGACACCCCGTTCAAACCAGCATTCCTCCCTATCAAGGATGTGAACATCCTCATCCTCGAAGGAGTTGCCACTAGTCTGTAGATGGGTGTAGACTGTGGAGTCCTGGCCCGACGAGTTAGCTCTTCTGTGTTGTGGCATCCTCTTGGCCAGCGTCTGTTTGGTTTCCCTGATTTACAATTCACAGCAATCCTCCCGGCACCGAACAGCGTACACTATATTGCTCCGTTTGTGCCGGGGGACCCGATCCTTGGGGTGGACCAACTTCTGGCGCAGCGTTTTCAGTCGTTATGCCGTTGTACTGTTTATAAGGGTGGGGATACCTGCAGTCAGCTGAGACTAAAGATGTAACTTAGATGAGTGATGACACGTTTCTCTCAATAAATCTGTCCAGATGAACTGATTCAACTTTCTGTAGTAAGGTTACCATGAGATTCTGGCATTAAAGGAGAAAGTGTTAGTATCTATTCAAATTATTATTTGTTTTGTATTATTTCTGTTGTTAGATGGGTATATGCATCTCATGAGTGATATATTGTACTCTACCTTTTGCTTTTAGTCAAACAACAGGAAGTGATGCAATGCCTCCAGGAAGGCCAACCAATCCAACGCCTCAGACTGCAGGTTTGTCCCTCCCCTTACCTCATTTTGCTCTGTCGTTTGATACAGAGCATGTTCTGCACTGTGTCCGAAATCACTCACTACTCACTATTATAGCCCATTATATAGTAGGTTCACCATTTTGTAGTTCTGTCTGAATGTATAGTGAGAATTATTATACCCTATATAGTGGACTCAAAGTATCCCACAATGCATCACGAAAAATAGTGTACAACGATGGTCATTAACCAAGCACTATATACCATCAAGCATTGCACTTAAAGAATTGATGAGAAGAGAGAGAGCAGCGTGCAAATTGCAACCTGTTGTAGTTTGTTTTTCATTATGATGACATCCATGAGTTGTGTTGTGTTTAGTGTGAGCAGTGCTCACAGCACAAATGTGCCACAAAATACTTTGTATTTTTTTATTTGGGAAAATACGCTCAGTATAACAGTATTTATCACAAAAATGCATGCTGGTAGTGTGGATGGTCCACCAGCCGACATTGATCTGACATGTTTAATTGTGCGACAGCAATGATGCAATTAACGGCGCAGTGAAAATGACCCAAGCAGTGTCCGAAAGTGTTTTTTTTTTCCATTTTGCCAATGAGCTCACTCTATAGTCCTCTACGTAGAACTCCCATCCCGCTCCCATTGAATCCAGTTCATTACAGAGCTGTTGCAGGGACATTTTGGGGACATGGACAGACTTCTAATATCACTGAAGAAAATAGCTGTACAGGAATTTTAAATTGGTGGCATTTGCACAAAGATATAACACATGGTCTCCGTTTTTGGATTATATCAATTACATAAAAAAATCAATCGAAATCACAGTTCAGACAGTGATTTTCCGACAGTGGAGAGCCACCAGAAGTCAATGGTCTTTTTAAAGTCAACACTCTAACGTTAAAGAACGGTTTGCAGGTTAGAAACCCCAGTGAATCAATGTGTAGGAAAATGTAGGAACGAGATTTTCATTTAAAAAAACCCCCAAAATATTAAAGCAGTTTTTCCCCCTGGAAACCATCAATGGTGTTGTTGATAAAATTGCTCAACAAATGAGGAGCAGAACATATATATATATATATATATATATATATATATATATATATATATATATATATATATATAGTGTTTTTTTCCCCGAAACCGTCAATGGTGTTGTGAGTGCTCAACTAATGCAGAGCGGAATATCAACACGGATACAGGAAAAAAGATTTTAATACTTTTTTTTGTATTAAAATCTTTTTTTCCTGTTGCCGTGTTGATATATATATATATATGTACACACACACACACACACACACACACACACACACACACACACACACACACACACACACACACACACTACAGTGACTTTTAGAATAGTTTCTGTGAGAGAATTTTACTTGTGCATATAAAAAAAAGCCAAACTGGAAGTGGTGTCATGGGAGAGCGGTCAAGTTGAACAATAAGAAATTACACGGGTTTTGAAATTGAAGAGGCTGTAAATTTTTATTCAGAGGCATATGACGGACCACAGCCTTATATCTATGAGCCTGCTAGTTGTTCAAGAGACCAGGAACAGACCAGGGTTCGAAGGAATAATGGTCAGAGGGGAGAGTTGTGGTGTGAGGAGAACCAGTGGAGAACTGGGCAGGTGTCTTGGTGAGTGACCAACGTTAGCTTCTAGATGTATGCACGTATATAATATAGGCGTTAACTAACGAGATCCAGTGCTTCTGGAAAGTTGAATCAGTTCATCTGGACACAAAGTTTAGTGGGAGAAACGTTTCATCACTTAGCTAACTGACTTCGCCAGTCTCAGTTTATAAACAGTACAAATGCATGATGACCGAAACCGGTGATCGGTTTGATATGCATATGAAACCCATCACTAGTTTCATATGTGTGTGTGTGTGTGTGTGTGTGTGTGTGTGTGTGTGTGTGTGTGTGTGTGTGTGTGTGTGTGTGTGTGTGTCCATACCAGTTGACAACATCCTGAGAGGTTCATCAGGGTACAGTAATTCTGCTCAGCTGGATGTAACTGGAAAACCCAGGAAGACTAAAATCAATCTTCCAAGCTCCATACTGGGCTCAAAACCCTGCAGCATACCCAATCACCAGGTACACACACACACACACACACACACACACACACACAACGGAGAAACACACATAATGTAATCACATAGATGATAATCAGATACACATGCTTTCATACCCCAACAGCATACACACACACACACACACACACACACACACACACACACACACACACACACACACACACACACACAAATCTCTCTCTCCCTTGTCTTTTCCCAGTTCCTGTCGGTGGAGGAACCTGTCAGAAGGAGGTGTCGCACTGTATCTCTGCGTGACCCAACTACCATAAGACGGGGCTTCCAGTTCCTCCCATCCAGTGTCAGCTTTGGCACGCTAAAGGAGGGAACGTCCTATGCTGTCACAGTAGTGATGAAGAATGTGGGTGTCGACAACTGCAGGTGAGGCAGTGGTACAACAGAGGCAGTGGTAGAACAGAGGCAGCGGTAGAACAGAGGCAGTGGTAGTGGTAGAACATCCATCCATCCATCCATCCATTGTCTGAACTGCTTAGCCTGCTCTCAGGGTCGCGGGGATGCTGGAGCCTATTCCAGCAGTCATTGGGCGGCAGGTGGGGAGACACCCTGGACAGGCTGCCAGGCCAACACAGGGCCAACACACACACACACACACACACACACACACACACACACACACACACACACACACACACACACACACACACACACACACACACACACACACACACACACACACACACATTCATACCTAGGGACAATGTAGTACGGCCAATTCACCTGACTTACATGGTAGAAAAAAGATAGAAATTTAACAAAAGGTTCAGGCCCAAAGGCTCCCAAGCCTTTCAAACATGATCAGATTGTAGTATTAGTGTGATTATAAAAACATTTCAGGCTTCAACATTCATTAAACTCATAAAATGTTGGCTACTTTCCTACCCTAGATTGACATAGTGGCCTTGCTGATAAAAATTTCAAGCTCGTAATTGCACAGTACAGACAATTGACAGAATTTTGAGGAAAAAAAATGCCACTGTATCTATTGGGTAACACACTCAGATAGTGATCTAAATTGTATTGCAACATTTATATACCACAGAAGTAATGTGGTTCCATTAGATCTTGAAGATATTTGACCATTCATTTTAAAATAGAATCAAAATTAGTAAAAAGTCTCTGAATAAAAAGAGACTAAATAAAACATTCTGCCACATGGTGTTTAAACATTTGTGCCATTTAATTGTTTAGACTGGTGGTAGAGCCCGGGAGCGTGACTATGGGAATATTTGTTTGCATCTGCAACAGATACAATGAACCCTGCACCTGAAAAAAAGGCCTTTTGAGGACATTTACTCAATATCCTCGTATCTCCAGATAAGAAGGTCAAGGAGAAGAAGATTATAGTTGTTGGCCATGTGAGTCATCTCAGGATAGGATCATGATAGGAAAATCTTCATCCTCTTACTATTTGTGGTTTGTTTCCTCTCATTCTTTCTGTCAGATTCAGTGTAAAACAGCTTCCTCCAGCTACAGGCCTCCGAGTCATCTATAAACCCGGACCTGTGAGTTTCTATTTCATTTTGCTGTCACCTATGATTTTTTGTTGTTAACTTTGTCATTGATGTATTGCATTTGTGCAATGGTATTGTTGTTATTGTGTATCATCATTATTGTTGATTTCATCATGCACAAATATAGCTCTGCATGCAGCAACTGATATTGCAGCTCAAGTAATCTTAGATTTCTAAATATTATTAATAGATTTTCTAAAATCAATCAGGAGAAATGAAGCCATGATACATTGCGTGGGTTGTGAAGCAGTTGTCTCCTTCTGGCATACAGAGAGAGAGAGCTCAGTTACAACTATATTCTGGCTTATTTTGTATTTTTATAAATTTAACAAAAAGTTATAAAGTTTAATTATGAATGGAAGTAATCAACTCTGCTATTGTACATACAAAACGGTGAAATTAGAGTCTGCCTCTCTGTCCCTTTGTCGGTCTTTGTGTGTGTTCTAGGTGGCTGCAGGCTTGCAGGTTGAGCTGCAGGTACAGCTATATGCCACGTCTGCAGACAAAAGCGGCCAGATAAAACAAAAGAGCTACGTCTCTCATTACATTCACATCCACACTGAAACGGACATCTTCTACCTCCCTGTCACTGCTAATATCCTTTAACGTGTCGTGCCGTATTAGGAAATTAGATTTCACTCTTGTCTTCATTTTGTCTCATTTTCAAATGCTTATCATGATCTCAGAAAGTAAACAGTGCCCTGGGCTGAGCCACCGGCCTAGAATCCAGATTTAGATTTATACAGTAAACCCAGAACAGAGTCGCTGAAATTATAGATGGTTAATTTTGCATTCCAGTAAGTTGCAGTTTTATGTGTGGGAGAAAAGAGAATTTGGTTGGGCCAGAACATTTTCTGCCCTACTGGAAAACCAGACCAATGAGAGCAGAAGTTAAAGGCACTGTGTTAATCCTGTTTAAATCCTAACCTCTGTTTTTCAATGATGTGAATAACAACAACAATTCAAAGCAAACAAGGCAAACAAATCCTGTTGATATTTACTGGTCAGGTTAGTCCCAGGAAAGATTAAATATTACACATAACACCCTTAATACTGGCTGGTAACCTTTAACCTTAACGCTCCCACCCATCCTACCTGAGAAGTTATATGACATTTGGGTTAAGGACAATATCAATACGGGGAACAAGAAAGGTTCCAGGGCCCAGCGACTGGCCTCCATCCCACCAGTGAGACAGAAAGTGGTATCGTCACACAAACAGATCCCTCCTCTGACCACTTTAGCAAACCCAGGTTGGTGTCCTCCATAAAAACTGTTCTACGTCTCCGGATGTGTGTGACAGTAAGAATGATTGTGTGTATCATTTAAGCAATTGTTGTATGCATGTTGTGCTGTAAATTTCAGGAGAGTTCCCAAATCCTGCTGCTAGTCTCTGAAGTGTCCATCAACCATCTTGAGTCTGACGTCACAGAGCATCATCCAAGGTCCTACTGTTTAAATAAACACTTTTAAAACTTTCAAAAGTGATTTTTGGGCAGTTCTTTAACTGAATATCATTATGATGGTCTGTGCTGGGAAATACATCTATAATGTCTTGTTTCGTCTCACAGACAGCTGCAGTGCTAAGCTGGTATATGATGCTTTTGTTGTTAACTAAACTTCAGATTCCCTATCGTATCATGTCATTCTTTAAACTAGCATACGCCTGGTTATTTTGAAGGTGCAAACGAAATGCTTGCTTAATTATCAAAGTTAATAATTCACAAACAACACTGCGGTTGTCTTCTTAACTACAACAAACCATAATCATAATATCAAGGGACAATTTTTTTTAATTAAATCTATTTCAACCGCATTGTCAATTCTGTTCTTCATTCTATTCTGTGAAACCCTCATAACACCCTCTTTGGAGTCGTTGTCAGAGCTATAGATGTCCATGGCCAAAGAGGATAAATTCTGAGTCTCATCGCCAGCCAGTCAGACTAGCTTGGTGTAGTTAGAAAGGCACGAACTGAGGAAGCCTCTTGGATGAGAGGCGAAATGTCTTCACGGATATATACCAAGTCCAGATGCACTTGATTCAACTCCTTTGGATAACCATGATCTGGATGAATGAGAACATTCACAGACACCTCATAACACCTTTTAAAGATCAGTTACTCAATTGATTGATTGAATCAATTATTTTGGTTTTCTGAGTTGAATGAACTACCCAGTGACTCGTGAACCTCATCCAGTGCATGTAATTGTAAGTTTTTTGGGCTTCCTGAAAAGAAGCAAGGTTGGTTATGTTACAGCAATAATATATATATCAATGTCAGAGGAGCTGAGGTGCAGGAGTGTGAAATTATCCAGCATTATTCTTGTAAATATTACAATGTCAGGTAGATCTACTTACTGGAAACTAAACAATTAATTGTTAGAACACGAAGTAGTTAAAACGGAGATCAGTAAATTAATTACTCAGTTCTGGAATAAGGTAAAAATGAAGTGCTATGGCACTCACTGGGAGCTATTGAAGTTTGAGATAGGTACATTTTAAGAAGATATGGGAGTTTTATTGCCAAATCTAGAAGGGCAGAGGAAGAAGAGGTGGTTACTAAAATCTCCTCATTTTATCAAAGGCTGCCTGACGACCTCTCGGAGGAGGATTAGATGAACCTGATAGACCTTCAGAGTAAGTTGGATGGCATATATCGATGGAAGGCAGAGGAAGCTTTTGTCAGATCCAGGGAGAGATGGCTAGAGGAAAGAGAGCAAAAGTCTGCATACTTCTTTAGGCTGGAAAAATATCATTCTAAAAATAATTATATTCATCAGCTAAATATTAATGGTGTCATAACTGACAATGCCAAATTAATCTCCAAATTCTGCTGTAACTTCTATAGTAACTTGTATAGTTCAAAGTTTAATGAAGAGGCCACATCTTTATTTCTGAATTCAGTAAATGATTTGAAATCTATAGATACAGCTGATAAAGATCACTGTGACACCCCTCTTAGCATAAAGGAGGTTACTGAATCAATTAACCTACTTAAGAACAATAAATCCCCTGGCACCGATGGCATATATACAGAATTTTACAAATATTTTTCTAGTCAGTTAGCTGCATTTCTGCTACCGCTTTTATCAGAAAGCCTAGATAACAAACACTCTTCCGCCTAGTTTCACTCAGGGTCTGATTACATCGATCCCCAAGCCTAAAAAATACGTGATTCTCATTGTGATTATTGTTCGTGTTGTTATTGTTTTTATTCACAAAAGCAAATTCACAAACAAAAAATTTTTTTGTTGTTTTTTTTAAAGAAATTGAACAATATGTAAAACTCATTTCTTCTTCTACAAACAAAAAGGCTGTCAAAACTTTTAATTTATGTATGTCTTTTAATAGCTTTATGTAATGGAATGTACCCCTGGCTCCTTTGTTATGTATGTTCGTTTTGTAAACTGTCCTCTATATACTAAATCCGTTGCTATATTAAAGATTTGCTTAAAAAAAGAAAGAAGAAAAAAGACAAGATTTCAGCCACCCCCAAATTCAATGAGATCTCTTCTCCAAAACCCATTTGAGAGGAGAACTTTGGTGGAGAAACTACAAGTCAAAGAGTCTGGCCCAGATCAATCCAGCAAACAAAAAACGTCCCCAGCACGTCCCCTAAAGGTCCTCCGAATGTCCGATAGATGTCATGGTGTAGGGTTTTCATTACATCCCGGGGACGTTATTGCGCGACGTTCAATGTTCTAATGACATCACAGGGACATCCCGGGGACGTTATTGTGGGATGTTAAAAAAAACTTCCGAGGTCATTACAGGGACGTTGGGGGAAAGTCTTCTAGATGTCCCTGGGACATCACAGGGACGTTATTGTGGGACATCCTGAGGATATTACAGAGATGTTAGGGGAAAGTCTTCTAGACGTCCCCGGGACGTCACGGGGATGTTATTGTGGGACGTTGAAAAAACGTCCCGAGGACATTACAGGGTCGTTGAGGGAAAGTCTTCTAGACATCCCCGGGACGTCACAGGGATGTTATTGTGGGACGTTCAAAAAACGTCCCGAGGACCTTACAGGGACAGTGGGGGGGAAAGTCTTCTAGACTATTTGTGGGATGTTAAAAAAAAATGCCCCGCAGACATTACAGGGACATTAAGGGAAAGTCTTCTAGACGTCCCCGGGATGTCACAGGGACTTTATTGTGGGACGTTCAAAAAACGTCCCAAGGACCTTACAGGGACATTAGGGGAAGTGTTCTAGACGTCGCGCAGTGGCTGAAGCTGATGAGAAAGTAATTAAAATCCAAGTTCCAATAACTTGTAACTATAAATACTTATAACTGACTTATACTTGTAACTATAACTAAAAAACATAACTATAATGATAAATGCAGAGCCCTGTGACCCTGAGAGCAGGATAAGTGGTTTGGATAATGGATGAATGAATGGATGGAATAAATGCAGGGCGATTGTTTTCGTGGCTACAAAGTCTGTGAAGTCAGTCACATGCTGTCAGTAGTATGTAGCCTGATATTTCATTCTGTGTCATCATTTTGTCGTTTTATGTTCCATGACTTGTACGCTGAACATTCACGATTCAAGATCCTTTATTGTTACGTCTCTAAGTACAAGGGAGTAAAATTCTTGTGTTTAGGCTCCTCAACACTGCAGCAACAATAGCAATAAAATAACAAAAAAAAGAGCAGTCATAATAATAGTGTTTGTGTATATAAGGTGCTGTGTGTGTGTAGGCCCAGCCTTAATAAATGCGCATATGTGTGTGTAGTTGTTTGCGTATTTGTGTGTGTTTGTGTATGCCAAGGTATGTGTGTGTGTGTGTGTGTTTGTAAACTGATGATCCGCTGAAGACCATAGCTCAGTAGTCTGGCACCAGGCTTAGTGTCTTTAATGTTCTTTGTTCAAAAGCCTGGCTGCTTGGTGGAAAAAGCTGTTCTGGAGCCTACTGGGCCGAGCTTTGAGGCTGCGGTACCACTTGCCTGACAGTAGCAGCTAGAACAGTCCATAGTTAGGGTGGCGGGGGTCTATGATAATCCTGCATTCTTTGCTGACACAACGTCCGTTATCTATGTCCTGGATGGAGGGGAACTCACATCCACTGATGTCCTGGGCTGTCCGCACAACCTTCTGCTGCATTTTGTGATTTTGGGCAGTACAGTTCCCATGCCAGGCGGTGATGCATCCAGTCAGGACGCTGTCAGTTGTGCCTCTGTAGAACTTCTTCATTCACCTGAGGTGAAAGAGGCGTTGCTGTGCCTTTTTCACCACATGGCTGGTGTGACCGAGGAACTTGAAGCTTTTCCTTTCCATTCAGCTGTAGCACTTTTTTGTATGGTGTTTTGGCTGAACATACCATGTTGTACATACATACTTCCTTCCATTATTCTATTGCTATTATTCCTATTTTATTTTCATTTTTTCCATTACTTTGTTGTGATATATGTAAGTAGAGACTACTGTAAACCAGTTAAATTCCTTGTATGCAGAAGCACACTTGGTCAGTAAAGTTGATTCTGATTCTGAGCAAGACATCAAGCCAAACTTATTTCCTCCCCAGAGACATAGCCCTCCAGTCTAATGTCAGTATGCTGCTTTATTTTAGTGATGTTAGAGATGTCATGATACAAGACTTTTAGTAGTTTATAACACAGTAAAATTGTAAAACTTCTCCATAACTGGTACAATAGCACAGCAAACAATTCCCTCCAGCTCACACTCCTCAATTTTCATACAGTTTAGTACAGTTTGGTTCTGGTTTTCTTGTGGCAAATGTTTAATTTGTTTAATTTTTAATAATTTGTGTTTTGGTGTTAAAACTGCTGAACCGAGCGATCTGGGTTTGCTCAACTATGTAATTTAACAGGAAAACAACGATCGTCTTTAATGCATGTGCAACAGCAACTGTAATATTTGCTAGTAATATTTGATTTGCTAATGTCCCTTACGGCTTTCCGTAGCGCCACAACAAAGTCACGTGATGTACGTAACAACGTCAGTGGGAATCCGGTCGGTGAATAAACACCCAGCACGAGAGAAGTCGTCCTTGCTTCATTAATGTTATAAGTTAACATAGCCAGAGGGCACAGATCATTACATGGTGTCAGAAGTGGGATTTAAATACCCAATATGGATTCGTACGGCGTTCCAGCTCCACGGATGGACTGGGAATCGGCGAACTTACCTGAAGCATGGAGACGATTTCGACAAACAACGGAGCTAATGTTCAAGGGCCCCCTGCGCGGGAAGAACGAAGAGGAGAAATGCAGCTACCTCCTGCTCTGGATAGGGGAAAAAGGGCGAGATGTGCACAACACTTGGACACTCAGCGGAGAACAAGCCAAGAAGCTAGAAACGTACTACGATAAGTACACTGAGTACATCACCCCCAAAGCAAACCCGATTTATGCCAGATATAAATTTCATGAAAAGATGCAGGGAGAGAGTGAATCCTTAGAACAATTTATAACTGAGCTAAAGCTCCTAGTCAAAGACTGTGGCTACCCAAATGCCGACGAGATGGTCAGGGACCGCATCGTGTTTGCCACCAACTCACCCAGAGTGAGAGAAAAGCTACTTAGCCAGGGAGCTGAGCTAACGCTAGAAAAAGCCATAGATGTAGCCCGCTCACACGAGCTAGCAAAGCAACAGCTAACGTTTATGGGCCAGGGCAGCACACATGAAACGGTGCACGCAATAGGCAGAAAGACTTACAAACCGAACGCACCCAAAGCAGCTAACGCTAACTTCAGACAAAGGGACGTTAGCACCGCCGCCAGGGCGTGTAGCTATTGTGGAGGGCTACACGGCGCTAAAGCCACTTGCCCAGCTAAGGGTAAACAATGCATTAAATGCAAGAAGCTCAATCATTTTGCTAAAGTATGCAAGTCTAGCTCCCAGGGACAGACAAAGTACTACCGCGGCACAGTACATGCCGTCGGAGAGAACCCAGAAGAGTACACCACTGACAGAGAGCAGGAAGAACTGTACTTCGACAACATTACAGTGGAGAGCACCGCTGTGGGAGAACAGACAGAGCTGTACATAGACTGCATCTCAATAGAGAACAACGGAAAAAGCAACGAGCAGGCCTACGTAGAGGTTGGAATAGGCACACCTCCACAGAAGGTAAAGTTTAAACTAGACACTGGGGCACAGGCCAATACTATTCCCACCAACCTGTTCCAGGCGCTGTTCAAAAATGTGACACTGAAACCAGCAATACACAGACTCACTGAATATGGAGGAGGCGCGCTGAGCGTGAAAGGCACATGCAAACTCAAATGTAAGTACAGAGACAATGCAATGATGCTGGACTTTTACGTCATTGACACAAACGCCCCACCAGTCATGGCAATGAAAACATGCCGTGACCTAAACTTGGTAAAAATAGTGATGGCTGTGAGCGAGGAAAACAATGTCACATCACAGAGCATAATGGATGAGTATGCAGATGTTTTCCAGGGAATAGGAGAGTTCCCAGGCGAGTGCACCTTCCGCGTCACACCAGATGCAACGCCGGTCGTCTGCCCGCCACGCAGAATCCCCATCGCCCTACGCAGCAAACTGAGGGACGAGCTTGACAGCATGGAGAAAGGCGGCATAATCTGTAAGGTAACAGAACCCACAGAATGGGTGAACGCACTCGTTATTGTTGAGAAGCCAAAGACAGGCAAACTTAGAGTGTGTTTAGACCCCAGAGCTCTTAACAAAGTGATACAACGACCTCACTACCCCCTCCCCACGCTGGAGGACGCCACCACAAAGCTCGCTGGAGCTGAGTACTTTAGCGTGTTAGACGCGCGGTCAGGCTATTGGGCCATCAAACTGAGCACTGAATCCTCAATGTTGACGACATTTAACACAGTGTTTGGCAGGTATCGTTTCCTCAGACTGCCATTCGGAATCGTGTCCGCTCAAGACGAGTTCCAGAGACGCGTGGATGAAACATATGAAGGATTGGACGGTGTGACGGCCATAGTGGACGACATACTAGTGTTCGGCAAGACTAAAGAGGAACATGACCAGCGTCTCAGAGCGATGCTGAAGCGCACAAGGGAGCGAGGGGTGCGGCTCAACCCCGACAAGTGTCACATATGCGTGTCCGAGGTAAGCTACTTCGGCCACACGCTCTCACACGAAGGCATCAAACCAGACCCACACAAGGTGAAGGCGGTCAAGGACATGCAACCCCCACAGAACAAAGCAGAGCTGGAGACAGTCCTCGGCATGATCAACTACCTCGCCAGATTCGCTCCACACCTCTCACAGATAAACTCACCCCTCAGACAGCTTCTGAAACAGGACAGTGAGTTTGTGTGGGATGCAGTCCACGACAAGGCGTTCCAAGAGATGAAGAATCTCATTACACAGCACCCAGGTCCAGTACTCTCATATTTCGACCCGCAGAAAGAGCTGCGACTCCAAGTGGATGCATCCAAAAGTGGCCTTGGGGCTGTCATGCTCCAAGATGGCAAACCAATTGCCTATGCGTCCAAGTCACTCAACAGCACTGAAGAAAACTACGCACAGATAGAGAAGGAGCTCTACGCTGTGGTCTTCGGCTGCAAGAGGTTCCACGAGTACATGTATGGACGAAAAGTGATTGTGGAGTCAGACCACAAGCCTCTGGAGGCAATACTAAAAAAGCCACTGGCAGCAGCACCACCCCGGCTGCAACGGATGATCCTGGCGCTCCAAAAATACGACATCCAAATCATCCACCGCCCCGGTAAGGACATACCGGTGGCCGACACACTGTCACGCAAGTCAATAGAACACCACGACAGTGACCTACAGGAAGGGATGGAGGCCCAAGTGCACACAGTCCTCAGCAACATCCCTGTGAGCGACACAAGACTCACAGAAATCAAGCAGGAAACAGCGCAAGATCCACAGCTCACCGCACTCAGACGAGCCACACTCACTGGCTGGCCAGACACAAAGAAAAACTGCCCGCTCAGCATCCAGGAATACTGGAACCACAGAGCAGAAATCTCAGAAATGGACGGTATCCTGTTCAAAGGTGAGAGAATCATTGTCCCCCAAAAGCTTCGCAAGGACATGATACAGCGCATCCATGCCAGCCACCTTGGCGTGGAAAAAAGCAAATGCCGAGCAAGAGACTTACTGTTCTGGCCTGGCATGGGGAAACAGATCGAGGATGCGGTAGCAGACTGCAGCATATGCCAAGAACGGCGCAGCGCAAATGCAAAGGAACCAATGATGTCACACGCCATACCCGAGCGGCCGTGGCAAGTGATAGGCACAGACCTATTCACATGGAACTCACAGGACTTCATAGTCACTGTGGACTACTACTCCAGATTCTTCGAGCTAGAAAGACTTTACAGCTGCACCTCATCTGCCGTCATCATGAAGCTGAAAGCAGCAATGGCTCGACACGGAATCCCCGAGACTATCATCAGCGACAACGGTCCGTGCTACAGCTCTGGTGAGTTCCGCAACTTCTCACAGACATGGGGTTTCTCACACACCACCACAAGCCCCCACTACCCACAGAGCAACGGCCTCTCCGAGAAGACTGTCCAGACGGCCAAACGCATCCTGGACAAAGCCAAAGCTGAGAACAAAGACCCCTACATGAGCTTACTGGAGTATCGCAACACACCGGTGGACAACCTGAAATCACCGGCACAGCTACTGATGAGTCGGAGGCTGCGGTCCATTCTCCCATCAACAGCAAAACACCTGCAGCCACAGATCGCCAGTCAGGAGGATGTTCACAAAAGGAGAGAGGTATGTCAACAGCGCCAGCAGGCATACTACAACCGAACAGCCAAACCTCTGCCCCACCTGCCCGCAGGCACACCAATCCGCTTCCGGCAGGAGGATGGATCCTGGAGACCTGCAACTGTGGAAAGACCAGCGAACACAGACAGGAGCTACCACATCCAAACCAAAGAAGGTCAGATCTACCAACGCAACCGTCAACACCTGCGACAAAGCAGAGTGAACACTCACACTACACACACACACACTTCACAGCAGACTGTTACCAGCGCTAACAACAACACACAAGCCCATCAGCAAGAGCATGCTGAACCTCCAGACACGAACAATCAGCGACAACCAGACACACAGCCTGGTTACACCACGAGGTCAGGTCGCACGGTCAAACCAAGACAAATCCTTGACTTATGAATGTAAAAAAAAAAAAAAAAAAAGATGAAATGTTATTACGGTGTCACATTTAGACAGGGAAGGAAATGTTTTACACTACTTTGTTGCAGTCCAGTTATATAAGAGTTCCATTTTCATATTCTTTCTTATTAAGATTGTATTCGTTTATAAACGTGCTCAACGTGGTCTGTATCTCTGCAGAGAAAGCAGCACTTTTCAGAAAAAGGGAGATGTAATATTTGCTAGTAATATTTGATTTGCTAATGTCCCTTACGGCTTTCCGTAGCGCCACAACAAAGTCACGTGATGTACGTAACAACGTCAGTGGGAATCCGGTCGGTGAATAAACACCCAGCACGAGAGAAGTCGTCCTTGCTTCATTAATGTTATAAGTTAACATAGCCAGAGGGCACAGATCATTACAGCAACCACTGCCCCGTGTTAGTCTTCTAAATTTAACTAACACAAAAACAGAAAATCCCCTACACACTTTTTCCTATGGCAACTCTGATGGGACATCATGCCTCAATATAGAAGCACACATGGAAACGTAACAGTCTGTTACAGTTCCCTTTTCTTGGGGTGTGCCTGAGGATAAGGGCAATAATCAGGCAATAAAGTATAATGTGTTGACAGGCATGCTAACTGTTTAAAGATATTAAGAGCAAAAATTTATACGCTCTGAAGAGAAACAAGAGTGTATTATGACGACTTCCGGTGGCGAGGCGAGCAAGATGGCTTCTTAATTTTTAGCCCCCGATAGCAAGTTAAAATTAACTCCCCTTAATTCACCCATTGCCACACACACATTGATGTAATCTTTATCGGAATGAGCGGGGGAAAGAAAACCGGAAGTCGGAAGAAACGTGTGGAACAAGAAGGAAAGAATTCAGCGGAGATGGACGACGCTCGACGCCCAGACGACGACTCTTCAGAAGCTGTGCGCTCGGTGCCTCCACAGCGGCAGTAAGGAAATACGTGACTTCAGGGCCGAGCATAAAACGGACTTACACGAACTTATACAAAAATTCAAATTAGACATAAAAACCGAAATCATTGATCTGAAATTTATCAAAAAGTTTCTGCTCACTCCACACGAATCCAGGCCCACGAAACCAGACTGGATGAAGCAGAAACACGAATTGAGGGGGCTGAGACAACATGACAATGAAAGGTGCATCGATTAAATCGATGAAAGAACAGAAGGCCATGCGGGAAAAAACTGACAGATTTGGAAGGACCGCCTAGAAGGAATAACATTGGCATCTATGGCGTACCCGAAGAGAAAGAAGGAAAATTCCACGTCTTGAATTCTGGAGCAACTTCTGAAATCTGAACTCGCACTAACAGTGTTGCGGACACTAACCTACAGATCCAGGGCGTTTATCGAGCTCTGGCTCGTAAACCGGAAGGGAATGCACCTCCTAGGACGAAGGGCCATAGTGGCAATTTTTCTGGAGTAATACCAAAGAAATTGTACTGAAAAAAGATAAATGATCGAAGGGCGACGTCTATCATTCGATCACGACTGCGCGACGGAGGTTGTCCGGAAGCGCGAGGCGTACGCGGGAATAAGGAGGGCCCTGAAGGAGAACGGTATCCGCTTCCAGACCCCTGCTGGACTAAATGCGCACTCACTGGGGCGCGGGAACGCGCATTTCCGATAGCGCACAAGACGCAGCGCAGGAGTCGAGGAGGAGAGGTTACTGCGTGGAGACACCAGGCGGCGGCGCTACGGAGCCGCACACAGAGGTGGAGCACCTCCTTCAGGCTACGACATGGCAGCGTGCCGGGGATAGGAGGTGAAGACCGTGCGTCGAGCAGGGGCAAGATTACAGGAGTTTGAGTGGATTCCCTCCAACCAATTCTTATTTTGTCACGGTATGTGAAATTTCATTAGACCCTTTGTAGAACCGGCGGTGTGACGCTGAACGACCATTGTGTGACGTTAAATGGCTCAAATATTTGCACGCCGTTTCCTTGTATAGCTTTCATGTATATAACATGATTAAGAGGATGAAACGATGCTGCGTTTTTTATTTTGAATTTGGAGGGCATCTGATTTATTTACTTTTGGGTTTACTTTGCAATTCAAATAAGGGCCGACTTGTAAGGGAAGTGACCTCCCTCTTTTCTCTCTATCTTTTTGCTGATATATATTGGGTTAAATAAGTTTTGATGAATGCTGAAGGCTTCGTTGGGACTACAAAATAAGTGCTATCGGATGATGTCGGCGTGAAATGGCGTTTTTCACCTCTAGTGAAGCCCCCCCCCCCCCGGTAGGAGGTTTTCTCCTCTGCCTACCAACGGGGACTCAGGGTGGCGAGGAATCACTTGATCTTGGAAGTCAACGGTCTTTTTTTCTTCTTTATTTTCTTTATTTGGCACACGTTGTCCAGATGTTCAGGCCTGTGCAGTTTTAAGTTGTCTGGAAATTTATGAGTGCGAAATTTGTGTTACTCAATGTAAATGGGATAAATAACCCAGTTAAAAGGAGCAAGGTCTTGGCCAAATTGAAAAAAAGAAAAGGCTCAAATACTTTCTTTTTTTTTTTTTTTTACAAGAAACCCATCTGACTCAACCAGGGGCGCTGGAATGGGGGGCACTTTTACCCTCTTTCTACTTTTTTTTTTAAGTCAGGAATCCCTTTAGCCACTCTAATGCCCCTATGTGGCAACACTTACGGTAAAAATACATTTCAATCATTCCCGTCCACTCCTCAAATAAAGCACGCTGACAAATACCGCTACCCCGTGGGCAGGCAGCAGAAAGAGTGGGATTTCAAAACTGAATACAATGTATCACTTAAGCGCTCCAGCTCAGCACCGAGCGCTACATTGAGATTGCCTAACTGCAACAAAGTAAAAAGATGGGGCGGGCACGTGTCTTCAATAGAACGTGACAAATTAAAACGCCTCGGTTTTAAAAAACGTATTTTATAGTTCCTACAAACCTAGCCGAAAGAGGGGAGTGGCTATCCTTATCGTAAATGCAGTCCAATTTGAATGCTGTGAAGAAGTCAGGGACAAAGAGGGAAGGTATGTGTTAGTTAAAGGAAAGCTAGAAACCAAACTGGTGACACTGATCAATGTATATGCTCCCCCAGAGAGTACCAAATGTTTTTTTCTAAACTCTGTTTGACATTATTGCCTTAGACACTGAAGGTATTTTGATATGTGGAGGGGACTTTAATGTGGTCATGAATCATAATTTTGATACAACAAGCCTCAAGAAAAACAAGATGCATTTGACTAAGTTTTTTCAACGTATCAATACAGGAAATGACACTAATTGCTATTTGGAGAGAACTTCGCCCTCTGGAAAGGAACTATACACACTACTTTTTACTACTTTTTACTATTTTTAATGAGTACTGGTGAGAGTCACTGGGTCAGAGTGTAAAATTGTGGGGGCGGGGCAGATGTATCAGATCATAATACGATCAGCTTGACAATTCACCTGAATAGTAGGAAAATAAATACGGTATGGAAGCTCAATGTGGGTATTTTGAATAAAAAGGCAAATGTGGAACATATAAGGGAAGAGATAAAAAGGTATATAGAAGAGAATGATAATGGACCCTGTAATACTGTGGGATGCTATGAAGGCAGTTATTCGTGGAAAGCTGATCGCCCTGACAACATCACAAAAAAAGAAAGAAAAAAAGGCCCGGCTAGCCACATACAAACACAAAGTAGAAAAATTGAAAGAACTGGAGAAAAAAAACCATAAAATCAGAGGACCAATTGGTATAACAACAAAATTAAGGAAACAAGGGAGGAGATAGATGAGACCCTCATGGAGCTATAGAAAAAAGGGCAAGATTTGTAAAGCAGACTTATTATGAAGCAGGTCCAAAAGCAGCCAGACTCCTGGCCAGATGCCTGTGTAAACAGCAGACCTCTAATACAATTCATAAAATAAGGGACCCTCAGACAAACCAATTATTACATGAGCCAGATGAGAGAGAGAAAATATTTGAAGACTACTATAAGAAACTCTATTCCAAACCACCATCAGCTGAGAAAAAAACAAGTTTTCTTAACTCACTTGTCCTGCCATCTATTGGTGAGATACAGAATGACACCATTACGTCAATTTACAGTTAAGGAGCTGGAAGCTGCAATTAGTAGACTGAAGTCCAATAAATTATCAGGCAGTGACTGGTTTCCATGAGAATGGTATAAGACCTTTAAGAAGGAGCTAACGCCTCTGCTTCTGTCCTGTTTTAACTGGACCCTTAAAGAAGGCAACCCCCCCCCCCCCCGTCATGGAAGGAAGCAATTATTACCATTTTACCTAAGGAAGGCAAAGACAGAGAACTGTAAACATTTTAGGCCAATCTCTCTTTTAAATGTAGACTACAAGCTATTTACCTTAATCATTTGCAAACGATTTGAGACTTTTGTAGCAGACCTAATCAGTGAAGATCAAACTGGATTTATTAGAGGGCACCAAACACAGGACAATATTAGAAGAACCCTCCATATTGTAGACAATGCTCAAAAAAAGGGTACAAGTACAGATCTGGTTAGTTTGGAAAAGCATTTGATAGTGTTAGTTGGGTATTTTTATATGAAGTACTGAAGAGATTTGGTCTCAATGCAAATGCAATTCGGTGTATTAAAACTATTTATCATGAGCGTACAGCTAGGATTAAGGTAAATGGTAGCCTGTCTAATAGGCTTCAGCCGGAGAGAGGTTCAAGACAAGGCTGTTGTCTTTCTCCTCTTTGCTTTATATGCTGAACCCTTAGACCAAGCACCAAGGCAGAGTGAAGACCTGCAGGGTGTTAATATAGGGGGGAAAGAACATATTATTAGTCTTTTCGCAGACGATGTTATAATTTTTCTTGAACAACCAGATGTATGTTTCCCAAACCTAATAAACCTACTTGAACCTACTTTCCGCTTCTGGTGTGGGAAGATGGCTGTGTGAATTTGCGTTTGCAGCGGCCTCACCCAGTGTCGGTGTCGGAACATGGTGGCGCGAATTCACATTTGCGGCAGCCTCACCCAGTACAGTCCATGCAGTGTCTTTGTCCACATCTGTGTCTAATTTTTGTCTTCATTTGATGGCTGGGAGAGCTGGCGCTGGATCGGCTGGGAGAGCGGGGCAGGCTAGGCTAACTGCTAGCCTGTGCAGACTGGCAGTTCCAATAACACTGAGGGCCGTCTGGTGGTGGCCTCACCTGGCGTTGACTGTGGTGTTTTTGATGCTGTCGTGAGGAGTGCAGGGACATGTGTCGAAGGTGTCTGGTTGGGGGAGCTGGCGCTGGATTGGCTGGGAGAGCTTGGTCTGCTTCATTTGGTGGGCCCGGCGACCACGGCCCTTGCCTGGAGCTGTGCCCGAGAAGGAAACGTCGAGGGCATTCTGACAGGACGCGGAAACGGAGCGGGCTAAGCTAACTACTAGCCCATGCAGACCAGCAGTTCCGACATTCATCCTGGCTGGTGTTTGTTCCCTTGGACAGTGTTTTTTTTTTTTTTTTGTTTAGTTTGGATGTGTTAGTTTGGATATGTGTGTTCTTGTAGTTTTTGGATGTGTTTTTGTCTTTGTGCTGTACTGCTGTGGGCTGGGGGAAATGGCATTTTGTTTCATTTCATGCATGCAAGTGCATGAAGTGAAATGACAAATAAAGTATTCCTGATTCCTGAAACAATACTCAGGGTATAAATTGAATATAACAAAAAACAAAAACACATTCTTTTATTTAACTATTCTCCATCCCAACAAATCAGATCAGAGATACATATAACCTGAATGGAACTCTAAAACAATGAAGTATCTTGGTGTAACTATAACCAAAACACTTTCCAACATGTTTAAAACCATCCATCCATCCACTATCTGAACCGCTTATCCTGCTCTCAGGGTCGCGTGGATGCTAAAAACACCCAAAAGGATGTTGAAAGGTGGTCTACCCTCCTAAATTTAGACTTCAGTGCCAGAATACAAGTGGTTAAAATTAACATCCTACCTAAACTACTGTATCTATTCCAATCTCTCCCAATTAATGTTCCCCAAAACAAATTCATAGCCTGGCATAAGATGATCTCTAGATTCATTTGGAACAGCAAAAAGCCAAGAATAAAATTTACAACACTCCAACTGCCTAAAAGTGAGGGGGGGGGGGGTGGCTTTACCAAATCTTAGGGGATACTTTTATGCAGCCCAACTCAGACCCCTGACCAGTTGGTGTAGACCTGACTATGTATCTTGGTGGAAAGAAATGGAAAGGGAGATACAGGGTTACCAGACCCAGATTTTGGTGGGAGACACATATTTAATAGGGGCAATTAAACATGTTATGAATCCAATAGTAGCATTTATGTTAGAAATATGGAATGTTGTAGTAGAAAAATATAAATTAAAGGGAGGGATTCACACACTGAGGTGGTTTGCACATGACTCAAAGTTTAAGCCAGGGGTATATGATCCAATATTTAAAGAATGGCACAAAAAGGCATTACGGCAATGTGTACAATTCTATAAAATGGTGAATTTATGAGCTTCTAAGATTTAAAGGCAGAATATGGTCTCGAAAACAAAGATTATTTTAGATACATGCAGCGAAGAGATTATTTTACAATAGATAAGGTCAGAACTAGATGACACTTCAAATAATGTAATTGGGGTGATTGTGGATGCATACAAACAGAAGGGGTTTAGGGTCCTCTCTGCTTTGTACCAAGCTTTGGGGGGAAGCAGGGGGGACTCAATGCTCTACATAAAAGCAAAATGGGAAGCAGAGGTAACATTTCAGATAACAGAGGAAGAATGGTACCAGATGTGTGAGACACAATGTACATCCACAAACTCACAAATATGGAGGGAATTCTGCTGGAAGAATTCAACTTTCTTTTTCATAACACCCAAAATAAAAAGCAGGCAACTTGCTGCCCAACAACAGTGTTGGAGGCTGTGTGGGAGCATGGAGGCTGACCACTCACATATTTTCTGGAACTGCACAAAGATAAGGTCATATTGGGAGAATGTAAACGTAGGTATCAACAATATTTTGGGATATAAAATCCCAAACACCTGCCCTGTGATGTATCTTGGTAACATTGATGATGTTGTGATGAGAGAAGATCGCTACTTAACTAAAGTTTTACTTGCAGCAAGTAAGAAAGCTGTTACCAAAAATTGGCGTAATGTTAACACTCCAAAACAGGAACAGTGGATGGCAATTGTCCAAGACATTTTTGTTATGGAAAAGTTGACATACGTTTTGAGAGTCCAAGAGAATATATTCAAAAAGAACTGGGAAAAATTGAACATTTATATGGGAAATGACACTGACTAAATGAATGCCTAATTAACTGATTTGTGTGAATATTGAAATAGTTCAAGACAACTATTTGTTATTCTTTCATCTGTTTGTATGTTTTACTGTATTCTTTTGTGTTGATGTTGTACTATTCTGTTTATATCTTTTTGAAAACGCAATGAAAACTTAAGTGAGAAAAATTGATATCAATGCGAATATTTTTGTGCTGAAACATGTCAATTAATTGATTGAGGACAACAGAAAATTGAAAATTTTCATAATCATTTAAAAAAAATCCAAGTATACATACCAGTTCTAAAACAACATAACAGTTGCTAGTTACAAGGTTTTCTTGCTTTTCTTCGTTTTATATTGTAGCGAATTCAGGGGGCAGCTCGGGACGCCGCGAACCCATGACTTCCACACCGCAAGCGACTACGTTAACCAGTCGACTAAAGGGTCCGACCTGTTAGCCAAGGGCCAATGTGTGTACTTATCCATGCACGTTACACCACCCCCGTCCTTCCGGAAAGCGCATCCGCGCGTATCCCACTTCAGACACCAATGTAGCAAATTCGGGGGGGGGGGGCAGCCGCGGGCATCGCCACAGCCGGGACGCGAACCCGTGTCTCTTGCGCCGCAAGCGACAACGTTAACAAGTCGACTAAAGGGTCCGACCCGTTAGCCATGGGCTGCCGAGCCTATTAATCCGCGATCGTTACAATGTTATCAGACCATTGACATTGTGGGGTTTCTTAGACTGCTGCTTAGAATAAGGAGGCAATTTTAATTGTCGTTTGTAATGTGCCTCTATACTGGCCAAAAAAAACCCCCGCAAAAAACCCCGCTAATTTGCGCCTTTGGTCAATGTAAAAAGGCGGATGTTAGCGGGTTTTTTGGCCAGTGGGAAAAGTGACAGTGCAGGGAGAGATGCAAATGATGTGTTTTTCAGTGAATTGGAAGTGTAGACTTGGACAAGTCTTTTAAAAGTAAAAATAGACATTGAACTGTAGATGGTGCCAGTAGTCGTGTTTTCAGTATTAGGAGTATTGGTGCAACTTGGCACGTCAGTCTCTGTAACACAGTTTTCTTATTCTAATGCTCAAATACTGTCAATACTTATACAAGTTACCGTTGTTCTCATAGTAAACGAGAGTGCGTCATCATATCATTGTATTTGTTGCTGCAGCAGGACGTTTCAGACAGTTGATCTAATTTGAATTAATTTTTTTGTTGAGTTGCTTTGTGTTATGCTTGAAGGCTACAAGCCAGTGTTGCGGCGTCAATTCCGTGCTCTGATTCTAATGCCTGTGTGTTAAAATACTTGAAACACACAGTTTATGTCCAGGTTTTCGATTTAAAATCAACTGTATGAAAATTAAGGAGTTTGTGCTGGGTGGAGTCATATGCTAGCTTTAGCTCAGTTAGCCGAGCGGAGGACTGCGCGTGAAGTGCGGAAGAAGTTTTACGTCACTGGTTCGAAGGAAAACACTTCCTGTCCGATGGCCCGCGGCGTAGCTGCGGCTTTATCAAGTTCACATTGAATGACCTGGCGAGGAAACGTAACTGTCATGGGCGACTCGGTTGTGTGTCCGCTGGAAGAGACGACAGCGATCCTGCGCCGTTTCCCTGCTTTCTTTCAGCGCTCAAAGGCGCTCACTCACATTTCCTAAAATGTTTCCCAAATCCTTTTTTTATGAAACCTTGGACACTATGGGAGAAAAGACATAGGCCAATTTAACTCACTTGAAAACGTTCCTCTGGACAACGCGGACGTATTGTGCACGTCCACGTGTTCATTGGCGCTCGCCTGTGCACCGTGTCGCAAGGTTAAGCGTTAATGGGAGGTTAAGAAAGATCCGCATTGGCAAAATTACCTCTAGAGATCGGTCAAGAGAGTACAGGTGCGACCAGTCACTGTCATGTTCTGTGTGTGTGTGTGTGTGAGACAGCAGTACGAGCGCTCCCCCCAGCCCGTACGTGTGCCCAGGTAGCGGTGGTACGTGACGTCAGCGGGGACGGAGACACCGCCGAAATACACACGAATAAAATTCCCAGCTGGGATATAAACGACCCAGCGCCGTATCCTATGCTGTTGCGTTTTGCGTCGCCGTTATCCGGGGGGGTCGGTTTAAAACCCCGCATACATTTAATTCCTCTCCCTGCAGTCTTTTCGGATCACGAGCGTACTCCATCAGACGCCCCCCCCCCCCTGGTTTACGTGCGCACCAGTAGCAGGAAACGGATTGGCAAGGAGTAAGGGGGGGGGGGGCGCTCTACGGTTCATTCGTTAAGTCGTGTTTATCGGAGACGCGGTGGAGGATGGAGTGCGTGGAGGACAGCTGCCGAGCCGGTTGACGCGGAAATCAGCGGGAAGGAGAAAAGAGGGCGACCCCCCTCAGTCCTTCGCTCCTGCGTCTCGACGATGCTTATTTGCCGCAGGCCCCGCCATCGTGAAATCGGACACCGACTTGCGGCGGATGGGGTGACGGCGCTCGCTCCGCCGGGGAGGTCCCTGCCTTCGGCCGCTACCGGGCTATGAGCAAGCCAGAGCCGGTTACAGGGAAGCAAGGAAGGGAAAGAGGAAAATGCGGACGGAGGAAGAGACGGCGGCTGCAGAAGAGCCCATTTTGGAGGAAGGAGGAGGAGGAGGGAGAGAGCAGGTAAGGAAAGACATTTGACCCCCCCCCCCAGGCGCGCGTGTGTGTGTGTGTCTGTGTGTGTGTGCTTGTAAACAGGGTCTCGGTGAAGTGATGTAATTGCATAGATTTCGCCTCTCCCGTCCTCATACAGGATCATATAGTATGACATGGCACGCAAGGACGCACAGTTGTTTCCTCGGCGTTACATCAGGTAAACAACCACTACACAAGAGGCGTTTCACCCTAAAACAGCAAAAACAACCCAAAACTATTACCGTGTATATAATTGTGCAGGATCAGTCACTTTTCTTTTGCTGACTTTGGTGCTTACTACACGAGGAAGGGCACGGGACGGGACCTTGGCCTCAATGTGAATGCTGATAATGCTGTACTGTAGGCTGGCAGGAGGGGGAGGAGGGGGGGCAGTGCTTAACAGCTAGATTTCAACATTCCTCCATGTCACACATATATACACCGATGACAGCGATGCTGTATACTCTCTAGTGTTAGGGTGCCGTTGACGGCGGGTGTACTATTCCCACCCATATCAACCAGTACCATGGAAATAAACGGGAGTGTGACCCCCCCCCCCCCCCGCGCTCCCACTACCCTCTGGGTATACACCTACTTATCATCCAGATTTCCTCCGGGATATAATTTAGGGGGTGTCATCACAGAATATCAGCGATGGGCTCCAGTTACACATCTCTTTATATTACAGTCTCAGCACCCGCAGCAGTGTGTAGCCGGAGAGATGTGGGCAGTACACTGGGATGGTGACCTTAACACCCATATGTGCCCATAGTTTGTTGGTTGGGCTCCTCAGACATCAAACTGAACGTATGCTCCGTAAACTTTTAGGTTTTGCTATTCTGCACTTGTAGTTGTACTGTATAGTATATTCAGGGCTTATTCACAGAGGGACATCCCCCCCTTTTTTCTTTAGCTGTCCAGCTCAATTTGTGGACACAGAATTATGCTTGCTTGCCGAAGTCGTGTGACTAAACACAGGCCAGGCTTAAGTGAAAGGTAGAATTGACAGAAAAGGATCAAGTTTTGCTCCCCACTCCTGATAATTTCAAGTCTCAGCAAGCAAATGAGGGTTGCAGTCTTTAAGCTTTTGAGTTTCTTGTATCAATCCTTTCCTCTTCCCCTCCTCTCTCTCTCTCTCTCTCTCTCTCTCTCTCTCTCTCTCTCTCTCTCTCTCTCTCTCTCTCTCTCTCTCTCTCTCTCTCTGCCCATGTCTGCAGTGCAGACAGTGCAATGTAATGCAATGCATTCAGTTCTCTGCCTCCATTACTCCCCCTCATCATCTCCTCTTTCTCTCTTTCCTCTTTTAGGACAACAGCCTTTCCCACAGTGTGTAACATCATCCTTCCATTCACCCCCCCATCTCACTCACTCTTTCTCACACTCCCATATCTTCACCATCCTGCGCTTGCTCTCTCGCTCACATGCACACGCTCACGTGCACACACTGTAATTATCACGTGCACGGAGATGGAGAATGAAAAGGACAGAAAACCCAACGAAACAAACGTCTAAAAGATAAACAACGCCGTTATCAAATAAGGTTAACGCTAACAGGAGATTTGTGAGTTGATGAAACAGATTGGTCAGTTGATTGCAGTAGACGGGAGGATGGACGCACCGTGAAAGGGGAAGTCTTTGTGTCTGTGAGTCCTGCTGGTTTTCTGGTGAGAATGTTAACTGTGAAGCTCTTTGATTGGTCTGTCATGAGAATACTCATTCTGACAGCTCCAACCAGCTGCTAAAAGGACACCAGGCAACTTGCCACCATGTGTGCGAGCAGCGATTTCACTCCTACACGACACGGCTAAAGAGCTGCTTGAGTCTTCTTCCAGCACCACAGCTATTTCACCCGGGCAGAAATTGTTCACACGAGGGTTTGCTGTGCAATACAAATCAGGTTAATGCAGTGTAGGCCGTTACCAAGCACATGCACGGTGAAACACGGCGGGGGTTAATACAGGTATGGCATCGGCGGTGGGGCGAAACTCAGCTCAGCAATAACCTGCATCTCAAACACACCTCCGTCGGTTAAGGTAAGAAGCCAGAGAGGAACAGGCTGGGACATGAGGACATGGCTAGCACAGTGTGTGTGTGTGGGGGGGGGGGGGCATCGGGGTGGAAATGAGAACCCAGAGATATGTGGATGTTGTCCTGATTTTGGGGAATGTGGCAGAAACCCATCATAATGAAGTCTATAAGAAAAGTAATGATGCGCTGTTTAAGGAACATCTGGCGGCACACATCGTAATGAAAAGTGGGGCCGCAGTGTGCATCCGTCTTTCATATCCATGCACAAATGTCAGCGAGCATATTTATGCACATACATATTTCACAAATATACTGTATATCCCTCCTCGGGTAAACTGTGACACCCACCATCTAACAGTCTCGGATAGAAGCTGTAGGGCAGAAGTTGGCATGTTGCCAGGTTTGCTATTGCCAAGATAAGAAAGTGATTCAACTAATGCTCTGTGTGTGCCTGTGAATATGGACAAATGAACACGTGTGTGTGTGTGTGTGTGTGTGTGTGCATGTGCATGTGCATGCGTGCATATGTGTCTTGTTGAGGCTTGTGATTGGGTCGTCGAGGTGTGAGAGATATCGGTATCCCTAAGGGAGTGGCCTCACCTGTAAAGGAAGTGAGGATGAGGGGTAACCATAGTAACGGTGTAAGCAGCAGAAGGACATCAGTAGGCTGCTGTTGAGCTACCTTAACCAACCGAGGGTCTTTATCCCACCCCGACGCTGTCCGTCAGCGTACGCTCGGACGGGCGGGTCTGTGTCACCAGTCCCTTCCTTAGGGCCGTAGGGCTTGTTTTGTGTCTGTCCATCACTTGTGTAACCTTGTCTAGGTAAAATGCATGTACACACAAATGAAGGAAAGTAAGCAAAAAAAAGTATTTCTCTTCTGTCTTTATGATACCAGGCTCTGACTACGATCCCTGATGCACATTGGATTCAAGAATATGTTAAGGTTGCAATCTGGACATTTATTTGTCAATTACGAAAAGGGGACTCACGCTCACAATTAAGATCTAGATAGATATGTTAGTGAGTTATCGTTTGTTGATAACATCTCATGTAAGTCGGACTGTTTCTCTTGTCTTACAGTAGGGTAGTGTAATAGAATTAATAGGATGGGATGTCTGAGATCTTTTGGGTTTGTTGGGTGACGGCATGCTCACCCCTCTTACTTTTTAACATGACATGCTAAAATGTAATGACTGCAACATGTTTTGCAGCCGCAAATATTGCTTTTCCCAAACCACACGAGACAGATGTGCTGAAAACAAGGAGCTGGCTGCAGACATCCACAGCACATTCCCCCTTCCTCGTTTTCCACTCACGTGCAGGGGTAGCTAATTTTAGCTACTCTAATCACACCTCACCAGTTAAAGGTGTAATCCTGAAGATCTTTTTCTTTTTTTTTTACTTACTGACACTCATGTTGATACTAGAAACTGCATTGGTGTCGGACCAGTCCAAATCCCGTTGCATCAGCACCTTCATCACCGGTGCACACGGGTGCACCTTTAACATTAACTTTAATGGTAGCCATTTATATGACCAGCCTTAAAAGTGTCCCACAATTTGCATATTCATCTTTTAGCCGGTGACGTAAATGTTCCTGCAGGAGAGAGTACCACGTTTGTTTACCACGCTGCACCAGACGATCTAATGCAGGCGTTTGTTTAACATTCTCTGACAAGGACACAAATTTGAGAGTCCTTTTAAAAGACATTTCTACTTTGTATAAATTTATGCAGTGACAGGGAATAGAAATAGAGAGAGGGGGGGGCATGCAACTGTGGTCGTGAGTTGAATATACACTCAGTTTATTGGGAGTAGATGGCGGATGGCTCTAACTGCAGAGATACCAGAGCTTTTAAACTTGAAAAAGTTAGTCTGGCCCTGTCTGGGATCCAGTCTAATTAAAAAACATTGTTCTTGCCATCCTTGGTGGACCCGCTAGAAACGGGTCCAGTTCAACCAGCGTTGACCTCAAGTGCCTACCCAGCGGGGGATACATGAGTATGGGAGAACAGATAACAGCCTGATTGAAGGATCAACACTAAATAGTCTAATAGGGGTTTTATTAGTTGTGGGACCTGCATGATGAGATTTGAATGCAAATTAAGTTGTGCGGGGGATTTGGGAATGTGCTTGGTTGACCCTTGGCACTTTTCATTTTGTGAACACACTTTGGTCTGCTAATTCAGTACATTTCAGATTTCCCTGCATTTATCCTCCTTCCCATAATCTCTCTACTCGCAACAGATTAGAATGACAGAGACCAATGTCCAGTCCAAACCTAATAACTGTTTAGAAGGAAATGTCATAATAAGGTTTAATGTACTGACAAATATTGTTGTATAGCTTTGGTCTGGAATGTACTTAATCATTATTCTGAACCTCAAAATCTCTTTTGTCGGTGCGTCCGGGTAGCGTAGTGGTCTATTCCATTACCTACCAACACAGGGATCGCTGGTTCGAATCCCCATGTTGCCTCTGGCTTGGCTGGGTGTCCCTACAGACACAATTGGCCGTGTCTGCGGGTGGGAAGCCAGATATGGGTATGTGTCCTGGTCGCTGCACTAGCGCCTCCTCTGGTCGGTTGGGGTGCCTGTTTGGGGGGAGGGGGAACTGGGGGGAATAGCGTGATCCTCCCATGCGCTACGTCCCCCTGGTGAAACTCCTCACTGTCAGGTGAAAAGAAGCGGCTGGCGACTCCACATGTATTGGAGGAGGCATGTGGGGGTCTGCAGCCCTCCCCGGATCAGCAGAGGGGGTGGAGCAGCGACCGGGACGGCTCGGAAGAGTTGGGTACAATTGGGGCCGGGTACAGTTGGGGAAGAAAAGGGGGGAAAAAATCTCTCATCTCAGCAATGCACAATACTTTTTTTTTTGGTCACCACTGTTGAAAGGACAGGTGTAAGGCTTGTGTTCGGTTGCCCCGTAAGATGCCATGGAAAAGCTGTCTGTCGGTGGTCTCATGTCCAAAATCTCAACAGTGAGGCTGGTGAGTAAATTATCATAACCGATATGCAATTTGGCAAAAAAAATACAAAAAAAACCCCACCCAGAATGTTCCATAAAGATGAAAGGAGGTTGTGTTGTACCTATTTAAAACAAGGGGGAAGAAAGGGGACCTTCCAGTTTCTCATATGAGCATGGACACTAGGACGTCTGAGTGGATTCACTCCACTTGGTAGCTGGATAAGGCTGCAGTGCATCAGATGTGATGAATGACGGACACCATTTGACACCTCTGCTTTAACCTTTCTATGGCACGCTGTTGTCACTCAGCTCTTAAACATCAGCAGCAGTGGCACCTGTCTGCAGATAGCAGGGTGCAATGCTGCGTCCATCATGTTTTCTGTCCCATGATCAAAAAGCTAGCTGACAGAAAAAGACATGGCTGGGTAAAGATGTTTAAATTAGGTTCAAGTAACACATTTTTTTCCCGCCATGCAACTATATAAGATTGTCATGAAATGGAATAGACGTACCAGTCGCTTAAATGCAATTTTCTGAAAGTCACTCTGGATTACAGACCTTTTCACAGAGGAGCAAAAGTCGTTGCAGAGGGGAGCATCAAAATGGAAAGCTTCCTCATGCTAAAATCTGTTATGGCAAACAGCACCTTTTAATCAGTGCTTACCATATGCACAAGTACTGTTTTTCTGTCTAACATCAGGGTGATGATATACACCGATCAGCCAAAACATTAAGACCACATGCCTGATATTGTGTACTTCCCCCTTGTGCCACCAAAACAGCTCTGACCCATTGAGGCATTGACTCCACAAGACCTCTGAAGGTGTCCTCTGGTGTCTGGCACCAAGATGTTAGCAGCAGATCCTTTAAGTCTTGTAAGTTGCGAGGGAGGGTAGGTAAATCTGATCAATGCAACTTGTAAGTTGCATTGATCAGATTTGTTGCACATCCCACAGATGCTCGATCAGATTGAGAGCTGGGGAATATGGAGGTCAGGGCAACACCTTGAACTCTTTGTCATGTTCCTCAAACCATTCCTGAGCAATATATGCAGTGTGGCAGGGTGCACTATCCTGCTGAAAGAGGCCACTGCCATCAGGGGATACCATTGCCCGCAAGGGTGTACCTGGTCTGCAGTCTAGATAGGTGGTACATGTCAAAGTAACATCCACATGAATGCCAGGACCCAAGGTTCCCAGCAGAACATTGCCCAGACCATCACACTGCCTCTGCTGGCCTGCCTTCTTCTCATAGTGCATCCTGGTGCCATCTCTTCCCCAGATTAATGACCTACACGCGCCCACCGTCTGACCAGTCTGCGGCTACACAGCCCCATACACAGCAAGATGCGATGCACTGTATCTCCTGACACCTGTCTATCATAGCCAACGTTAACTTTTTCAGCAGTTTGAGCTACTGTAGCTCTTCTGTGGGATCGGACCAGACGGGCTAGCTTTCGCTCCCCACACACATCAATGAGCCTTGGGCGCCCATGACCCTGTCACCAATTCACCAGTTGTCCTTCCTTGGACCACTTTTGGTAGGTACTGACCACTCCATACTAGGAACACCCCACAAGACCTGCCATTTTGGAGATGCTCTGACCCAGTCGTCTAACCATCCTAATTGGCTCTTGTCAAAGTCACTCAGATCCTTAAGCTTGCCCACTCCCCGCCCCCCTTTCTCCCTAATTGTATCTGGCCAATTACCCCACTCTTCTGAGCCGTCCCAGTCGGTGCTGCACCCACTCTGCCGATCGGGGGAGGGCTGCAGACTACCACATGCCTCCTGCTATGCTACCCAGATGTCCTTACGCTTGCCCATTTTTCCTGCTTCCAACATATCAACATCAAGAACTGACTGTTGACTTGCTGAATAATATATCCCACCCCTTGACAGGTGCCATTGTAACAAGATAATCAATGTTGTTCACTTACCGGCCAGTGGGTTTAATGTTTTGGCTGATGTGTGTATATGGAGGCAATTTCCTAAAGAGAGCATGGTAATTAAATAGTAAAATGTCCTGTTTTCCTCTTCATATCCAGTGGGGACTGTTCTACATTGCCAATCCTGCCAATGCCAGCTAGTCTTCGGCAGAGCGAATGGAAATTAATTTCCAAATTATCTTTGCATAGCTGCCAGCATTGCTGTGAGACGAAGCCGTAACAAAACAAAAAAAAAATGACGGTTCTGGCATCAGGAGGAAATTCCTCATGTGTGATGTGAATCACTTAACTCTGTCGTGGGCGGCAGAGGTTTTTAGATGGGAAGCAACCCATGCAACTGGAAACTTGGAAATGAACTCGCGTACATATGCGAGAAAAAATAAATTGCCAGCAGGGCCGTGAGGTTCAGACGAGTTCAGCGAGGCTCGAAATTGAGAACAAATTACGAAAAACAAATTCGAGTGCAGTGAACAACTCGGCGTTCAGCACCCTGCGACCACCCCTCAGATGGCTCATACCATTTGTACTCCCACCATGAGTGTGGCTTGAGGTGCTTGGCATCTGTGTCACCGTGTGTCCGAGAGAGAGGGAGGACACGAGCCGGTCTCACGGCGGCAGTCCTTTTCCGAGGTGCTTGATGTGAATTGGGAGTCCAGGATCACCCAGCTCTCCATCGTGCCGGGCTTTTCACTGGAATGTTGTGAGTCTGTTTTTGGCATCCGTGATATGTTGCAGGGTGTGAAGGAGG